>NC_092144.1:6849943-7029943 GCF_043159975.1 Macaca nemestrina
ATCAAACCAAACTGAACAATAATAATCAGTAATGGTGATAATAATCATCGTAACACCTCATTCCCAGGGGGTACTGGGAATTCACTGGAAAGGGCTGGGATGAGGCAATGTTCTCCATTTTGTTTTCAGTGGTAGCTACATGAGTACCTATAATTTTTGTCAAAATTCATTGAACTGAATGCTTAAGACCTGTGCATTTTATTTTATGTTATTTATTTTGAGACAGAGTCTCCCTCTGTCACCCCTGCTGGAGTACAGTGGCCTAGTCTTGGCTCACTGCAACCTCCACCTCATGGGTTTAAGCGATTCTCCTGCCTCAGCCTCCTGAGTAGCTGGGATTACAGGAACGCACCATCATGTCTGGCTAATTTTTGTATTTTTAGTAGTTGGCCAGGCTGGTCTCAAATTCCCGACCTCAAGTGATCCGCCTGCGTCAGCCTCTCAAAGTGCTGGGATTACAGGCGTGAGCCACTGCGCCCCGGCCATATGCATTTTATTGTATGTGAAATATTTCAGTTGTTAAATTAATCAAAGGAATAACAGCAGCTACAATAGGATCACAATGTGTAACTGCAATATAACTACAATACTAGCAAAAATTTAACCTGTTAAACACAACCAAAGGAACAGCAGCAGCTACAATAGGTCGCAGTGTACAGCTGTAATATAACTGCAATACGTTGCAATGTACAGCTGTAATATAACTACAATACGTCGCAATGTACAGCTGTAATATAACTACAATAGGTCGCAATGTACAGCTGTAATATAACAATAGGTCGCAATGTACAGCTGTAATATAACTACAATACTAGCAACAATGTAACTACCATGCCTATTATTCCCACATCCCCTTCTCTGATCCTCACAAGCTTGTAATACATTTTGGGTTTGGTTTTGGTGTTGATTTTTTGAGACGGTCTCCCTCTGTCGCCCAGGCTTAAGTGCAGTGGCACCATCTCGGCTCACTGCAACTTCCGCTTCCTGGGTTCAAGTGATTCTCCTGCCTCAGCCTCCGGAGTAGCTGGGATTACAGGCACCAGCCACGACGCCTGGCTAATCGTTGTATTTTTAGCAGAGACTGGGTTTCACCATGTTGGCCAGGCTGGTCTTAAACTCCTGACCTCAAGTGATCCACCCACCTTGGCCTCCCAGAGTGCTGGGATTACAGGCGCCTGGCCTGTGATATGTTTCAGTTGCCATTTTACAAAAGAAGAAACAGAGATCCCGGAGAACTCCAGTGAACTTGCCCAGGGCCCCACGGCTACTAACGGGTAAAGCCTGGTTCCAAACCATAGCACTACGCTGTGTGTCCTGGCATGTGTTAGGTGGGGGAGAAAGAAATGAAACATGACTGCAGCTTTTCAGAAACTTCTACAAGCAAGCCCTGACCCCGAGTGCTGGGAGCCACACTGTCAATGAAAGAAACCCCACACACTGCCCGCTCTGCCGTCCTGCTACCCTGCACATCCTATGCCTTACACCAAGGATGGCCAATCCCTGCAACACTGGGTCACCCAGGAAAGCTGAACATCTTTCGTTTTTTCCTTTTTTATTTATTTATTTATTTATTTATTTATTTATTTATTTATTTATTTATTTTGAGATGGAGTCTCACTCTGTCGCCCAGGCTGGAGTGCAGTGGCGCCATCTCGGCTCACTGCAAGCTCCGCCTCCCGAGTTCACGCCATTCTCCTGCCTCAGCCTCCCAAGTAGCTGGGACTACAGGCGCCCACCACCACGCCCGGCTAATTTTTTTATATTTTTAATAGAGACGGGGTTTCACCGTGTTCGCCGGGATGGTCTCGATCTCCTGACCTCGTGATCCGCCCGCCTCGGCCTCCCAAAGTGCTGGGATTACAGGCCTGAGCCACCATGCCCAGCCATCTTTTGTTTTTTCTAAGAGATGGGGGTCTCCCTCTGTTGCCCAGGCTGGAGTGTAGTAACACGATCATGGCTCACTGCAGCCTCAACCTCCTAGGCTCAAGCAATCCTCCCACCACAGCCTCCTGAGTAGCTGGGACTGCGGGCGCATGCCACCAATAACTTGTTAATTAACATTATTTTGTAGAGACAGGGGTCTCACTGTATCACCCAGGCTGGGCTCGAACTCCCAAAGTGCTGGGATTACAGGTGTGAGCGACAGCTCCTGGCCTCTCCCAACTATTGAAAGACCTATTTATTCTGGCTCATAACAAAGTTCTCTAGTAATACAAAGTTACAGGGTATAAATGTGTGTGTGTATGTGTTATGTTTTGTTCCTAACAAAACAAATATTGACAACTATTTATTTTTAACATGGTTTAAGTTCAACTGCTTTCTTCTTCACACTCCTTAAGCCGAGCTGTAACTTTCTGGCTCTAAATGAGTGCTTACTACGTGCTAACTGTCGTACGTGCAGTCTCTCAGTTAAGCCTCACAGTAACTCCACGAGGAAGCCTGGATTATTATTTTACCTTTTGCAGGTGAGAAAACAGAGGCTCAGAATGGATACACAACCTGTTCCTGGGTTGTCGCCAAGGTTCACATTTATCTGAGTGCTTAATCACCACTATAAAGTACTTCCATGAATGTGGCTGACAACTTGTTTGGTGTTTAATCTTTACTTTTGATAATCTGTTATTGGTGGACACAACTCTATTGACAGAAACTTTTTTTTTTTTTTGGGACGAAGTCACATTCTGTCACCCAGGCTGGAGTGGTGCAGTGGTGCGATCTTGGCTCACTGCAACCTCCACCTCCCGGGTTCAAGTGATTCTCCTGCCTCAGCCTCCCTAGTAGCTGGGACCACAGGTGCGCTACCGCGTCCAGCTAATTTTTTGTATTTTTAGTAGAGATGGGGTTTCACTATGTTGGGCAGGCTGGTCTCAAACTCCTGACCTCAAGCGAGGACCCGTCCACCTCAGGCTTCCAAAGTGCTGGGATTACAGGCATGAGTCACTGCGTCTGGCCCCTATTATTATGTTAAATGGAAACGGGGTCTTGCTTTGTTGCCCAGCCTGGAGCGCAGTGGTGCGATCATAGCTCACTGCAGCCTGGAACTCCCTGGCTCAAGCAATCTTCCTGCCTCAGCCTCCCGAGTAGCTGGGACTACAGGCACATGCCACAATGCCCAACTAATTTTTAAATTTTTTGTAGAGATGGTTTCGCCATGTTGCCCAGGCTGGTCTTGAACTCCTGGGCTCAAGTAATCCTCCCACCTCAGCTTCCAAACGTGCTGGGGTTACAAGTGTGAGCCACACTGCCAGACCAAGATGATTTAAAAGTATACAGGAGGGGCTGGGTGCGGTGGCTCACACCTGTAATCCCAGCACTTTGGGAGGCTGAGGCGGGAGGATCACGAGGTCAGGAAATCGAGACCATCCTGGCTAACACGGTGAAATCCCATCTCTACTATAAATACAAAAAATTAGCCAGGCTTGGTGGCGGGTGCCTGTAGTCCCAGCTACTCGGGAGGCTGAGGCAGAAGAATGGCGTGAACCTGAGAGGTGGAGCTTGCAGTGAGCCGAGATTGCGCCACTGTGCTTCAACCTGGCCGACAGAGAGAGACTCGTCTCAAAAAAAAAAAAAAATGTATACAGGAGGATGTGTGTAGGTTACATACAAACACTACGCCATTTTCTATCAGGGACTGGATCCCCAGGGGGTTTTGGAATCGTCAAGGATGCCAAACAAGTGTACAATCTATGCAGGAGAAAATGAAAATGGGAGAATCGACAGTTCCGAGTATCAGGATCTAAGGAGGAGATTTCAAAACACTGCTTTTCATATCCTCCCATCATGAAAATGACAGTTTTTCAAAAATTCCTTCTTAAAAATATTTCTGGAAATAGACTTTTCACAGATGGTTGTGAGGGCCAGTATTCAATCATCACTTGCAATCAGTCAGCCCTGACTTCTGCCTTGGCACTTATTTGTTCAACTATAAACTCAGTCAACAGTCTAAAAGCAAGGCAAGTTTCAACCTGCAGCTCATCCACCCTTTGAGAACCCCGAGGTGGGCATTAGACCACTGCTATGCTCTCCCCTCTCCAAATACAGTCACGAACTCCCTAAATTCTTACTCCTTGTGTTTGAAGATGAATAACCATCCTAAAATGATTGCTCCAAACTCTCTCACTGGAAAGAAAATTTCCAGGACTCTAGAAAATAAGATTCTGCAAATGTCCATATGTCTGGGGCTAGAGCTTACGAAAGATTTTCAGAGCCACAACGTGGAGCTAATTAAATTAATGACAACACCCTGTGAAAAATCAGCTGCTTTTCGAAGATACTGTTAAGAAAGTGAAAGGGGCCAGGGCGCTGCAGCTCTCGCCTGTAATCCGAGCACTTTGGAAGGATGAGGAGGGAGGATCGCTTGATCCCAGGGGTTCAAGACAAGCCTGGGCAAGGTAGTGAGACCCCATCTCTACAAAAATAAAATTAGCTCGGTGTGGTGGTGTGTGCTTGTAATCCAAGCTACTCAGGAGGCCGAGGTGGGAGGATTACTTGAGCCCAGGAGTTCAGGGGTGCAGTGAACTCCAGCCTGGGCAACAGAGTGAGATCCTGTCTCTAAAAATAATAATAATAAAGATTGACAATAAATATTAAGTGCCGCTGAGGATGTGGAGCAATTAGAACTCTCACACATTGCTGGTGGAAATATAACAGGCTCCAACCACTTAGGAAAACAATCTGGCCTTTCTTTTTTTTTTTTTTAAAGACAGAGTCTCGCTGTATTACCCAGGCTGGAGTGCAGTGGTGCGATGTCAGGTCACTGCAACCTCCACCTGCGCTGGGTTCAAGCAATTCTCCCAACGTAGCTGGGATTACAGGTGTGCACTACCACACCCAGCTAACTTTTGTTTTTTTAGTAGAGACGGGGGTTTCACCATGTTGGCCACACCGGTCTCGAACTCCTGACCTCAAGTGATCCACCTGCCTCAGCCTCCCAAAGTGCTAGGATTACAGGCATGACCCATCGCACCAGGCCTGGCCATTCCTTATACATACTTCTGCTACACAACTCATCCATTCTGCTCCAGAATATGCCCTCAAGAGATATGAAGGCATTAGTCCGCATAAAAGACTCCTACACAATTGTGTATAACAAGTTTATGCATAATAGCCAAAAGTTGAAAACAACCCAAATGTCTCTCAACAGGTAAAATGCTAAAACAAGGCCGGGCACGATGGCTCAAGCCTGTAATCCCAGCACTTTGGGAGGCTGAGACGGGCGGATCATGAGGGCAGGAGATCGAGACCATCCTGGCTAACACGGTGAAACCCCGTCTCTACTAAAAAATACAAAAAAAAAAAAAACTAGCAGGGCGAGGTGGCGGGCGCCTGTAGTCCCAGCTACTCGGGAGGCTGAGGCAGGAGAAGGGCATAAACCTGGAAGGCGGAGCTTGCAGTGAGCTGAGATCCGGCCACTGCACTCCAGCCTGGGTGACAGAGCGAGACTCTGCCTCAAAAAAAAAAAAAAATGCTAAAACAAAATGCTGTCTCTCCACACAATGGAATACTATTGAACAACACAAAAGAAATAGGCTATTGATAAATGCAAAACCATGGATGAATCTCAAAACATGACACCAAAGAAAAGATGCCAGACATTGACCAGGCACCATGGCTAATGCCTCTAATCCCAGCACTTTATACATTATTCAGTCTCACTCTTATCCTAAGTGAAGTAACTCAGGAATGGAAAACCAAACATCATATGTTTTCACTCGTAAGTGGGAGCTAACCTGTAAGGATGCAAAGTCTTAAGAATGATACAAGGCCAGGCACGGTGGCTCCTGCCTGTACTCCCAGCACTTTGGGAGGCTGAGGCAGGCGGATCACGAGGTCAGGAGATCGAGACCATCCTGGCTAAAATGGGGAAACTCCGCCTCTACTAAAAATACAAAAAAATTAGCCAGGCGTGGTGGCGGACGCCTGTAGCCCCAGCTACTCAGGAGGCTGAGGCAGGAGAATGGCGTGAACCCGGGAGGTGGAGCTTGCAGTGAGCTGAGATCCGGCCACTGCACTCCAGCCTGGGCGACTGAGCCAGACTGTGTCTCAAAAAAAAAAAGAAAGGATGATGGCCGGGCGTGGTGGCTCACGCCTGTAATCCCAGCACTTTGGGAGGCCGAGGTGGGCGGATCACAAGGTCAGGAGATCGAGACCATGGTGAAACCCCGTCTCTACTAAAAATAGAAAAAATTAGCCGGGCGCGGTTGTGGGCGCCTGTAGTCCCAGCTACTCGGGAGGCTGAGGCAGGAGAATGGCGTGAACCCGGGAGGCGGAGCTTGCAGTGAGCTGAGATCCGGCCACTGCACTCCAGCCTGGGCGACAGAGCGAGACTCCGTCTCAAAAAAAAAAAAAAAAAAAGAAAGAAAAGAAAGGATGATACAATAGACTTTGGGGACTCAAGGGGAAAGGATCGGAAGTGAGTAAGGGATAAAAGACTACAAATTGGGTTCAGTGTATACTGCTCGGGTGATGGGTCCACCAAAATCTTACAAATCACCACTAATTTACTCATATAACCAAATACTACCTGTTCCCTAAAAACCTATGGAAACAAAAAAAATAGGCCGGGAGCGGTGGCTCACGCCTGTAATCCCAGCACATTGGGAGGCCGAGGCAGGTGGATCACGAGGTCAGGAGTTCGAGACCAGCCTGGCCAATATGGTGAAACTTTCAGTCTCTACTAAAAGTACAAAAATTAGCTGGGCGTGGTGGCAGGTGCCTGTAATCCCACCTACTCGGGAGGCTGAGGCAGAAGAATCACTTGAACCAGGGAGGCAGAGGTTGCAGTGAGCAGAGATTGTGCCACTGCATTCCAACCTGGGGAACAGAGGGAGACTCTGTCTCAAAAAAATAAATAAATAGGCTGGGCACGGTGGCTCATGCCTGTAATCCCAGCACTTTGGAAGGTTGAGGCGGGCAGATCACAAGGTCAGGAGATCAAGACCATCCTGGTTAACACGGTGAAACCCTGTCTCTATTTAAAAATACAAAAAATTAGCCGGGCATGGTGGCGGGCACGTGTAGTCTCAGCTACTCGGGAGGCTGAGGCAGAATGGCATGAACCCAGGAGGAGGAGCTTGCAGTGAGCCGAGATGGTACCACTGCACTCCAGCCTGGGTGACAGAGCAAGACTCAGTCTCAAAAAAAAATAAAAATAAAAATAAATAAAAGAAAATTAAATTAAATTAAATTAACTTTTTAAAAATTTAAAAAATACCCAGTCTCAGATAGTTCTTTATAGCAATGTGAGAATGAACTAATATCCTCTCATCCCAAAATCAAAATCAAAATGTTTAGTTATGTACAAAACCAGGAAGAAAAAGGCAAAAAAGAGAAGGGAAGGTTTCCCTCCATCGTGGGCATGTTTTTATACTCATTCCTTTCCCAGAAGAAGGATGGAAAGAAAATCCTCCTAGAACCGACCTGACCTGGCCAAGCAAGCCCTGAAATCATTTGAAGAGACCATGATTGAATGTAGAATCACAAAGTAAATCCGTAACTGTTTCCCTCCCACACTAAGGAAGTTCTTCATCTCTCAAAATCCAAAAGCAAATGAAATAATAGAGAGAGAGAGAAAAAAAAAAGCACCAAGTTCCTGGACAAATGCCACATTCCACATCAACATAGAAAACGTTCACAGGCAGGAGATGGACTTTCCATTGATGCAACAGAAAATGGAAAAAGAGGCCAGTCTCAGTGGCTCACGCCTGTAATCCCAGTACTTTGGGAGGCTGAGGTGCGTAGATCACTTGAGGTCATGAGTTCAAGACCAGCCTGGCCAACATGGTGAAACCCCATCTCTACTGAAAAAACTATAAAAAATTAGCCTGGCGTGGTGGCATGCACCTGTAATTCCAGCTACTTGAGAGGCTGAGGCAGGAGAATCACTTGAAGCCAGGAGGCGGAGGTTGCAGTGAGCCAAGATCATGCCATTGCACTCCAGCCTGGGCAACAGAGCGCTCCATCTCAAAAAAAAAAAAAAAAAGGAAGGGAAAATGAACCCAGCCATGAGTCTCGTCGTCTCTCATCTCAGCCTTCAAAGAATCATAAGGGTCCAGGCTGGAGAACTTTTGCCTTGTCCTCCATTCCCTCCATGTTCCTCACTGCAACAGAGGCTCCCATGGGCTAAGTCCCTCAATGGGCCTCATTCTTGAATCAAGAAGGGGTGGGCTTCCACTATGTGTCCCCAAAACTTGGACAGCCACAAACAGATATTTGTAGACCCATGTTTTTCCCAGCATTAATTACAATGGCCAGAAGGCAGGAACAACCCAAATGTCCATCAACAGATAAATTCTCAAAAAAAAAAAAAGAGAAAAGGTTAAGATGATCAATTTTATGATGCATGTGCTATTACTACAAAAGCAATTAAAAATTTAAAGAAGAGCAACTGAAGATATACAAACATCAGCACCTCAAAGAGATTTAAAAAAAAAAAATGGATGCCTATTGGTCTAACTGGGTTTCTGTCTGGCCACAATTTCTTTTTTTCTTTTTTTTTTTTTTTTTTTTTGAGACGGAGTCTCACTCTGTCGCCCAGGCTGGAGTGCAGTGGCCGGATCTCGGCTCACTGCAAGCTCCGCCTCCCGGGTTTACACCATTCTCCTGCCTCAGCCTCCCAAGTAGCTAGGACTACAGGCGCCCGCCACACCGCCCGGCTCGTTTTTTGTATTTTTTAGTAGAGACGGGGTTTCACTGTGTTAGCCAGGATGGTCTCGATCTCCTGACCTCGTGATCCGCCTGTCTCGGCCTCCCAAAGTGCTGGGATTACAGGCTTGAGCCACCGCGCCCAGCCTGGCCACAATTTCAAGTGAGAAAAGCAAAGCAAAGCACACATTGAAATGCTGGGTAAAGAAATGCAATGACAGCATTAAAGCATTTCTGACACTTCAATCCCTTGTGCACCTCTTTGTGACAGTTGCAAATGCAGAGTCCCTGAAGAAAAAGGCCCAGCCCTATCCCCACCCCAAAATAGCTCCCAGGGAAAGAGGAGGAAGAGATAGGAAGACATGGCTAAGAAGCACACAGAGAGAGTCTCAGTCTTACCAGGAATCAGGGAGCTGCAAAAGAAAACCATAGGATACCAATTTCCATGCACTGGAAATAACAATTTTCCTGAAGCCTTGCCCACATTTGACATACACCTTAACGCACCACCAGTAAAATGGTATGCTGTCACAGCCACCTTGGAGACCATCTGGGGAGTATATACTAGATTTAAAAATGTACACACCCCATTCCCAGTCACTTCAATTCTGAACATCAATCCTAGAAAACCATTCACAAATGGGCAGGAGGAGATGGACACCAAGATGTTCATTGCGGCATTGTTTATAAAAGAAACAAACCGGAAACAATCTCAATGTCTCCCACTAGGGGAGCTAGTGAGTAGCATGTGGCTCATTCATACAAGATATTATGTAGCACTTAAATGAATGAACTAGCACTACTGAATCAAGAGGCCTCAACTTAAAGAACATATTGGCTGAGAGAAAAAAAAAAAGCATTTGGCTTAAGAACTCATGCAGCAGGTGTAGAAATTTGAATCACACACACAAACATATCATATGTGTGCATGGTGAGGGGGATCGCGGAGTATTTTTAAAGACTAGATCCATTATGGTAGGACCAGCCACGTGTGGCCAGTCAGAACTGAAATGTGCTTTAAGGGCAAAATACACAATGACTTCCTAAGGGATAACACTGCTTAGCTTCCCAATATATGCAGATATTTAGAATACTCAAAAGTGTATTCCAATATGAATGGCAGTGTTTAATGCCAGTGAACTGTATACTTAAAAATGGTTAAGATGGCAAATTTTATGATGTATACTTAATTACAGCAGCAAAAGATTTAAAGAAAGATTTATGCCAGGCGTGGTGGCTCACGCCTGTAATCCCAACACTTTTGGAGGCTGAGGCAGACGGATTACTCGAAGTTGGGAGTTTGAGACCAGCCTGGCCAACATGGTGAAATCCTGTCTCTACAAAAATACAGAAATTAGCCAGGCATGGTGGTGCACACCTGTAATCCCAGCTACTAGGGAGGAGAATCGCTTGAACCGGGAGGTGGAGGTTGCAGTAAGCCAAGAATGCACCATTGTACTCCACCCTGGGTGACAAGAGCGAAACTCGGTGTCAAATAAATAAATAAATAAATAGGCCAGGCGCGGTGGCTCACGCCTGTAATCCCAGCACTTTGGGAGGCCGAGGCGGGAGGATCACGAGGTCAGGAGATCGAGACCATCCTGGCTAACATGGTGAAACCCCATCTCTACTGAAAATACAAAAAATTAGCCGGGCATGGTAGTGGGCACCTGTAGTCCCAGCTACTCGGGAGGCTGAGGCAAGAGAATGGCCTGAACCCAGGAGGTGGAGCTTGCAGTAAGCTGAGATCGTGCCACTGCACTCCAGCCTGGGTGATAGTGCAAGACTCCATCTCAAAAAAAAAAAAAAAAAAAAAAAAACATGCATTTTTTTGGCTGGAAGTTTATGTACTAAACTTAAGAGAGTTGTTACCTCTGGGAAGAAGGGAGGAGAATATGGCAAGGGAAATGACAAAGAGAACTCCAACAGTATCTTACATTTTATTACTTTCACTTATTCACTTATTATTTTATTTATTTTTTTTTTAAGAGATGAGGTCTTGCTCTGTTGTCCAGGCTGGGGTGCAGTGGTGTGATCATAGCTCACTGCAGCCTCCAACTCCTGGGCTCAAGTGATCCTCCCACTTTACCCTCGTGAGTAGCCAGAACTACAAGCGCATGCCACCACCCCTGGCTAAATTTTTAAAAATTTTTTTGTAGAGATGGGGTCTTTCTATGTTGCCTGGGCGGGTAGATCACCGGAGTCAGGAGTTCGAGACCAGCCTGCCCAACATGATGAAACCCCGTCTCTACAAAAATACAAAAATTTGCCAGGCATAGTGGCGTGCACCTATAATCCCAGCTACTTGGGAGGCTGAGGCAGGAGAATCACTTGAACCTGGGAGGCAGAGGTTGCAGTGAGCCGAGATCATGCCAGTGCACTCCAGCCTGGGTGACAGAGCAAGACTGTCTCAAAAATAATAAGTAAATAACTAATAAAATAAAAATAAATTAGCTGGGCATGGTGGCACATGCCTGTGATCCCAGCACTTGGCAGTATCCGGAGACATTTTTGGCTGTCATGACTTGGGGTTGCTACTGGTATTGAGTGGAGGCCAGGGATGCTGCTCAGCTTCCTGTAATGTATAGGGCAGTCCCCACCACAGAGAGGGGCACAGCCCAGAATGCTAATACTGTTGAGGCTGAGAAACCCTGCCTAAACTCATTAAGTTTAAAAAAGAAGAAAACAAGCCAGGCACAGTGGCTCATGCCTGTAATCCCAGCACTTTGAAAGGCCGAGGTAGGAGGATCACTGGAGGTCAGGAGTTCGAGACTGGCCAACATGGTGAAACCCCATCGCTACTAAAAGTACAAAAATTACCCAGGTATGGTGGTATGCACCTGTAATCCCAGCTGCTTGGGAGGCTGAGGCAGGAGAATTGCTTGAACTCAGGAGGCAGAAGTTGCAATGAGCCAAGATCATGCCACTGTACTCCAGCCTGGGTGACAGAGTGAGACTCCGTCTCGGGAAAAAAAAAAAAAAAAAAACAGAAGGAGGAGGAGGAGAATGAGAAGGAGAAAGAGAAGGAGAAGGAGGGAAGCCAGATGTGGTGGTATGTTCCTGTAGTCCCAGCTACTTGGGAGGCTGAAGTTTGAAGAGCCCTTCAGCCCAGGAGTTCAAGGCTGTGGTGTACTATGGCTGTGTTTCTACTGTACTGGGCAACATGGTATATATCTTTTTAAACATTCTTTCTAAAAACAGCAAATTTTATTTTATGTGTGACTTTTACCATAAATAAAAATGTGTTTTTTTTTTTTTTTTTTTTTTGAGACGGAGTCTCGCTCTGTCGCCCAGGCTGGAGTGCAGTGGCGCGATCTCGGCTCACTGCAAGCTCTGCCTCCCGGGTTCACGCCATTCTCCTGCCTCAGCCTCCCGAGTAGCTGGGACTACAGGCGCCCACAACCGCGCCCGGCTAATTTTTTGTATTTTTAGTAGAGACGGGGTTTCACCGTGGTCTCGATCTCCTGACCTTGTGATCCGCCCGCCTCAGCCTCCCAAAGTGCTGGGATTACAGGCGTGAGCCACCGCGCCCGGCAAAAATGTTTTTAAAATAATAAAAGTTCAGCTGGATGCGGTGGCTTATGCCTGTATTCCCAGCACTTTGAAGGGCCGAGGCGGGCAGATCACTTGAGGTCGGGAGTTCAAGACCTGCCTGGCCAACACGGTGAAACCCCGTCTCTACTAAAAATACAAAATTAGCCAGGTGTGGTGGTGGGTGCCTGTAATCCCAGCTACCCAGGAGGCTGAGATGGGAGAATTGCTTGAACCCGGGAGACGGAGGTTGCAGTGAGCCAAGATCGCATCGCTGCACTCCAGCCTGGGTGACAGAGCGAGACCGCCTCAAAAAAAAAAAAAAAAAAAAAGCTACAACTCTGGTGTAATATCATGAAACCAAAAATATTTGCATGTTGTGTACCACAGAAGCTATTTATAAACGAAAATTTTGGCCTACAAAGAAAGAAAGAAAAGGAATCCAAATCAAGACCCCTCTAAAGAAGCAGCACCCTGTTTTCAGTGTTGGTCTCCTACTAAAGCAGAGAAAAATGAGGTTTTGGGAAGTAGGACAGATCCTTAGAGCCAATGTTAGCAAAATTACCAAACCCACCCACCCCAGCACAGACACACACACCATTCTTAGTCATCAACAGTAAAGACATACAAGGAACACAGACTCCAGATGGCACATTAAAAAAAAACATTATTAGATTTCCAATGAAAAGTTCTGCTGCAGTGCTTCTAATGTGATACAGCCCTATAAAAATAAAGATGAATCACGGCCCATTTCGAAGGAAAGGTCTAACTGCCTTACGTCAGAGCCAGTCACACACTGTTTTGGGATTTTTTTTTTCTTTCTTTCTTTCTTTTTTTTTTTTTTCTGAGATGCAGTCTAGCTCTACTGCCCAGGCTGGAGTGCAGTGGTGAGATCTTGGCTCACTGCAACTTTGGCCTCCCGGGTTCAAGTGATTCTCCTGCCTCAGCCTCCTGAGTAGCTGGGATTACAGACTTGCACCACCACACCTGGCTAATTTTTGTATTTTTGGTAGATACGGGGTTTCACCATGTTGGCCAGGCTGGTCTCAAACTCCTGACCTCCAGTGATCTACCTGCCTCGGCCTCCCAAAGGGCTGGGATTACGGGCGTGAGCCACCGTGCCTGGCCTAAATTTGTTTTTTAGGCTATCAAAGAATTGCTCCCCCGCAAAAAGTTACGGCACCATAAAACTAGTCAATGAATACTCAGTTACCTGCTATTTCATTTTATGTGGCTAGAACATAATAAATAATCGAAACTGATGAAGAGATTGCAAAATAAAACAAACCAAAAACATAGCCCAATTTCACTCATGAACACAGATGGCAAGAATTCAAAAACCGAAACAAAGCAAACCTAGCAAATCTAATTCAACATTATGCTGAAAGAATAATTCATCACCACCAAGTAGGGTTTACCACAGGAAAGCAAGGATGATTTTATATTAGGAAATCTATTAAACATGGATGTCAGATAATACCATTGTTAAATATTTAATGTTAGTCTAGAAGCCCTGGTCAATAGAATAAGATTTAAAACTGAAACAAGAGGCATGACTTTTAGACACAATTTTTTTTTCATGCTTCCAGAACCGAGCAGACATCATTTTTTTAAATGGCCATAATTTGTAGAGGACAAAATTGCATATAATGAATAAAACGATTTAAAAACCTACCAATCACTTTCGCTAAAGGATCTGGATTCGGGGTAAATATGCTACTCGTAGGAGGCATAACTAACACAACAAAACTCCGTGATACAGAAATCAGGAACCATCACAACAAAAATAATACAGGATAAAGATGAAAAAGGGACAATATAAAAGATTTGAACAAACTGGCCGGGTGTGGTGGCTCATGCCTGTAATCCCAGCACTTTGGGAGGCCGAGGTGGGTAGATTACTTGAGGCCAGGAGTTTGAGACCAGCCTGCCCAACATGGTGAAACCCCATCTCTGCCAAAAATACAAAAATTAGCCAGGCGTGGTAGTGGGCATCTGTAATCCCAGCTACTCGGGAGGCTGAGGCACGAGAATCACTTGAACTTGGGAGGCAGAGGTTGCGATGAGCCCGGATCGTGCCCCTGCACTCCAGCCTGGGCGACAGAGCGAGACTCTGTCTTAAAAGAAAAGAAAAAAAAAAGATTTGAGCAAATGGAAAAGGAGATCCCATATCTGCCTGGAAAGGAAAAATATGAAGTTATTGATTTCTTAATTTATGGATTTTAACCCATTTTTCCATTTGTCCCAAGAATATTCTGTTCTCTAATTCTAATGTAACATTACAGACATTTCTGTTACATTAAGACTAGAGGTAAGTTCTGTTTAGAAATAACTCCAAGAACTGTTTTTATATTTTCTCACATTGAAAATCAGTCAGATTTGCTTCAGACTCAAAGAACATGTTTATGCAAAATTAAAGAAGTGCTGGCAGCGAGCTGTACTTTTTTTTCTATGGGAAATGGGTTACATTTTTAATTAAATTTTTAAATCAGTATCTCGATGGGTTTTATATGAAGGCGAGAGGAGGGAAAGATTTAGTTCAACCAGAAAAGGAAACATTCTTCTAAAAGGTGTAATAGGGAAAAAACCTAGATTTGCCACTTTATCAAGCATGTTCTTACCAGGCATGAGTTTGTAGTCCCAGCTACTTGGAGGCTAAGGCAGGAGGCTCACTTGCACCCAGGAGTTTGAGTCCAGCCTGGGCAACACAGTGAGCCCCCATTCTTGTTTGAAGACAGAGTCTCGCTCTGTCACCCAGGCTCAAGTGCAGTGGCATGATCTCGGCTCACTGCACCTCCACCTCCCGGGTTCAAGCAACTCTCCTGCCTCAGGTTCCCAAGTAGCTGGGACCACAGGCACGTGCCACCATGCCCGGCTAATTTTTGTATTTATAGTAGCGGGGTTTCTCCATGTTGGCCAGGCTGGTCTCGAACTCCTGACTTCAAGTGATCCAGCTGCTTCAGCCTCTCAAAGTGCTGGGATTACAGGCATGAGCCACCACGCCCAGCCAAGCCCCACTTCTTTAAAAACAAAACAAAACAACAACAAAAACTTAAAAAACACAAACTCTAAATCTATAAACAGTATGGTACTGGGGTAAGATTAAGACACAGAACACTTGAAATCGAATGGATACCCCAAAAGCAAATTCATGGTTTTGGTTTAATTTAATACCTGATGAAGAAAACATCAAGAATTACTGGGGGAAGGAATTGGTTATTCAACAAGTGGAATTCATAAAAATTAAATTCCTACTCAGAAAACTCATTTAATGTCCTCAGTCACACCATCCACAGTCCTGATGTCCAACTGAGCTCCAAATTCTGATTAAAATGTTATTGTACTCATTAACCTAAAATAAAAGGTTTTAAAAAAAAATGTTTTATGAGCCCCACTGTTTCCCACTCCAGGGTTCTTTGGTAGATGGCAAACAGGGCCACAAATTCTTCCTCTTCCATCAACAGGTAAATTCTGTATTCTCCCTTTCCCCCTCCCCCCAGCTCACCTTAGCCAATGGGATGTTAGCACACAAGATGCAAACGGAAACTCAAAAGGCACGTGTGCACTGGAAATTGATCTCTTGCCACTCTTGGAACGCTGAGACCATCATGTAATCTAAGCCCAAACTAGCCAACTGGAGGATGAGAGGATAAGCAGCTACAGGGAAGGAAACCAAGGCCTCCCAGCTGACAGCCAGCACCAACCACCAGACATGTGAATGAGGCCATGCTAGACCATCCAGCTACCAGACAACCCACTGGCTGATCCCAGACACGAGAGAGAACAGAGCCTGTGTTTGTGGTCTGCTGGTGGGTCTAAACAAGAAAACTTGCCCAGCTGCCCCACAAAGTCATGAGCTAAGTACACGATTGTTGATTAAGCCATTACGTTTCAGAGTAGTTTGTTACACAGCAAAAGCTAGCTGATACAAGTTCCATGATTGAACTTAGATACAACAAGTTCCCAGTTTTATGTTTCAGGGTGGTTTGTTACACAGCAAAAGCTAGCTGATACATGCTCCACGAATGAACTTGGATACAACAAGTTCCAAGTTCTCTGTTTCAGGGTGGCTTGTTACACAGCAAAAGTTAGCTGGTACAAGCTCCATGATTGAACCTGGCTACAAGTTTCAAGTTCTGTGTTTCAGAGTGGTTTGCTACACAGCAAAAGCTAGCTGACACAAGCTGAAAGCCCTGTGTTGCCCCAATTAACACCCTGCCCCCACCTCCATGGCTTAAGTGAGTCCAAATAGATTCCCATTACTGGCATTCATGGGTTGACTGGGACACTCAGTGCTGAGCCAGAAAGACAAACTCAGGCTGGGGTTCTCTCTCACGGCCCCTTCCATATCCTTAAACCACTTCCTCCATACCCATTACCCATTTTACTCCACTTAAGCAGCAATGCACTGTTCTCTGTTCCCAGAGAGGAGAAGCCAGGAAGGAGCTGACATATTCCTCATTCTTGGTGACCCACAGACAAGACACTGTGAGCCCCGGTCAACACTTGTACTCCTTCCTTGTTCCTCTTCTAGCTTAGATGTACCTATAATAGCCTCTTTGTTGTGATCAACTTTCCCAAGCCACTCCTTCCTCTCTATTCCAGGGACTCTCAAGGGGTGGAGAGGTTGAAAAAACATTCAACGGTATATTTTATATTTAGAGGAAAAAAGAACAAACTCCAAGTAGGGAAGAGGAACTGGATTTTTATTTTTATCGAAAGAAGGGATATACCAGTTCAAAGTTGAGGAAAATCTTGGAGACTGGTTCCCTTATCATGTCCTCATGAGAGAAGAGAAAACAGACATTCAGAAAAGCTAGACAATGTGCCCAAGGTCACGAAACAGATACAGGATTCAAATGTAGGCCTGTCTGACTCCAGAACAATCTTTCATCATGGAATGCAAAGTTCTAAGGCAGAGGTAGTTACCCAATACAAATTTTTGCAGTGATAGCAATATCACTGCTATCGTCTGCATCGTCTAAATATGGTGAGTACAACTGAGGGGCAAATACCTAATTTTAATGAAATTCTACTTAAATTGCCACACGTGGCTGTGGCTGGCAGGGCTCCCTTAGTAGACAGTGTAATTCTAGAATTTCACTAAGTTGGTTCTATATCACTACCAAAAGCAGCACCCAGACAGGTGTAGTGGCTCATGCCTATAATTCCAGAACTTTGGGAAGCCAAGGCAGGAGGATCACTCGAGCCCAGGAGTTCAAGACCAACCTGGGCAACACAGCAAGGCTCCATCTTTTTCTTCTTTTCTTTTTTTTTTTTTTTTCAATTTTTGGAGACAGGGTCTCACTCTGTCACCCAGGCTGGAGTGCAGTGGCATGATCTTGGCTCCCCGCTGCCTCAATCTCCCAGGCTCGAGCGATCCTCCCGCCTCAGTCCCCCAGGTAGCTGGGACTACAGGCATGCACCACCGCGCCTGGCTAATTTTGCAAGAACATATTTTTTAAATTAGTCAGGCACGGTGATTCATGTCTGTAGTCCCAGCTACTTGGGAGGCTGAGGTGGGAGGATCACTTAAGCCTGAGACGTTGAGCCTTCAGTGAGCTGTGACTGCCTCACTGCACTCCAGCCTGGGCGACAGAGGGAGATCCCATCTTAAAAAAAAAAAAAAAAAAAAAAAAAAAAAAAAAAAAGCGCGACCCTCAACATACATACCCACCCACCTACCCAAGAAGAAGTGGCAACTTAAAGATTTAAGAAAGACCTTAAGGGGCAAATAGCATGAGTAAAATGAAGTTATGACCAAACCTGGGAAAGCCCTTTATAAATATTCTAATGTCCTCTAAAATACAACAGATGACCCATGCCATTCGACAGTTCATGAGTTAGCAAGAATAAGTTCTGAAGAATGGATTGTCCTGGACTGTTCCCGGCTGGCCAGAATTTATTTTATTTTATTTTATTTATTTATTCATTTTTTTGAGACGGAGTTTCATTCTCGTTGCCCAGGCTGGAGTGCAGTGGTGCAATCTTGGCTCACTGCAACCCCCGCCTCCCGGGTTCAAGCCATTCTCCTGCCTCAGCCTCCCAGGTAGCTGGGATTACAGGCACACACCACCACACCCAGCTAATTTAGTATTTTTAGTAGAGACAGAGTTTCTCCATGTTGGTCAGGCTGGTCTCGAACTCCCGACCTCATGTGATCCACCCATCTCGGCCTCCCAAGGTGCTGGGATTACAGGCGTGAGTTACCACACCCATGCCCCCCACCCCCAGTATCTTTGGAAGCCATCCTTTCAAAACTAAAAGTCTGTGAAGAATTACAACTTCCTCTGAACTACGCTGGCAAATTTAAGACCATCCTCTAACTTTTTTCCTGCATCAAATTCATCCCTCCCTGGGAACCTCTTTCCTTTCAGAGGTTCAGCTATCACTTTCCCTGTGACATTTGTGGTGACGTCTTCTGCCCATTCCGTCTTCCGTACCACCAGGAATCCTAAGATAAACCTCTCGCTGTTTTCTCACCCGAGTCAAATTCCTTTGCAAATAACCTTCATACCTTTCTCGCTTATAAAAATAATTTTCTTAGCAAAACTTGCCTTCGTCAAGAACACAAAGTTTTGTTATGAAGTTTGGTCTGTGCCCTGTTTGTCAGACACTAAGAAAAGGGAGGCCCGTCGGCACTGTTTTACCACAGAAAAGAATTCTCAGATGTAATCCCGCATAGCTTTAGCACTCAAGTATGGATCTCTAGACAAATATTTAGTCTTGCCCAGTTAAAAATAATGGGTACACCTGTAATCCCATTGAACTGGGGGAGGCTGGGGTGCTAGAACTGCTTCAGCCCGGGAGTTTAAGACCAGCCTGGGCCGGGCGCGGTGGCTCAAGCCTGTAATCCCAGCACTTTGGGAGGCCGAGACGGGCGGATCACGAGGCCAGGAGATCGAGACCATCCTAGCTAACACAGTGAAACCCCGTCTCTACTAAAAAAATACAAAAAAAAATAGCCGGGCGAGGTGGCGGGCGCCTGTAGTCCCAGCTACTCGGGAGGCTGAGGCAGGAGAATGGCGTGAACCCGGGAGGCGGAGCTTGCAGTGAGCTGAGATCCGGCCACTGTACTCCAGCCCGGGCGACAGAGTGAGACTCCATCTCAAAAAAAAAAAAAAAAAAAAAAAGACCAGCCTGGACAATATAGTGAGACCCCATCTGTACAAAAAATAAATTTTAAAAAAATTAGCTTGGGCTAGGCACAGTGGCTCACACCTGTAATCCCAGCACTTTGGGAGGCCGAGGCAGGTGGATCACTTGAGGTCAGAAGTTCGAGACCAGCCTGGCCCTCATGGTGAAACCTGTCTCTAATAAAAATATAAAAAGTAGGTGGGCATGGTGGCGTGCACCTGTAATTCCAGCTACTCAGGAGGCTGAGGCAGGAGAATCACTAGAGCCCAAGAGGTGGAGGTTACAGGAGAAAAGAAAGAAAAGAGAGGGGAAGGGAAGGGAAGGGAAGGGAAGGGAAGGGAAGGGAAGGGAAGGGAAGAGGAGGGGAGGGGAGGGAGGGGAGGAGAGGGGAAGGAGGGGAGAGGAGGGGAGGGAAGGAAAATGAAGAGAGAGAAAAAGAAAGAGGAGGGAGAAAGGGAAAGAGGAAGGAGGAGGGAGGGAGGAAGGGGGAAAGGGAAGGGAAGTAAGAAATAAAAAGGAAGAAAGGAAAGGAAAGAAAGAGAAAGAAGGAAGGAAGGAGAGAGAGGGATAAAGGGAGGGAGGGAGAGATGGAAGGAAGGGAGGAAATAAAGAAAAAGGAAGGAAGGAAGGAAGGTAGAAGGGAGGAAGGAAGGAGGGAAGGAAGGAAGGAAGATAGGTAGAAGGGAGGAAGGGAGGAGGGAAGGAGGGAAGGAAGGGAGAAAGATGAGAGTTTGGGCAACTGTGTTTTAAAAACTGTGTTTTTTGTTTTAAAACAAAAGAAAAAGAATAAAAATCAAAGAACTCACCACCACTCAGAGCCACGTGCAGACGAACAGCATCGAGCATGGTCGCCTTTGAAAACAGCTGACTGCAGAGAGTGCGGAAGTGTTACTTGTTAAATAAAGTCAGTCCCAGAGGTAGAACCTGAGTGGGACCCTAGCTCTGGGTCTGGAGCTCAGACGGGCAAGCGGAACTGCCCCAGGAACGTACAATCAGCAACACTCAGACTGGGGAATGCACCCCAAGTCAAAGAGCCCAGCTCTTCAACAGGCAGAAGGTAAGGAACAGAAAGGGATGGAGGGAGAACCTGTGGACCAGGGTTTCTCCCCCTCAGCACTATTGACATTTGGGGCTGGATCATTCTTTGTGGCTGGGCTGTCTCTGCATTGCAGGATGTTGAATAGCATCCCTGGCCTCCATCTGCTCAATGAAAGCAGTACATACACATTCCCTGGAGTTGTGACAACCAAAAATGTCTCCAGACATTGCCAAATGTCCCCGGGAGACAAAATCACCCTCAGTTGATCCAAACAAACACATCAATTTATTTTATTGTTTTTCTTTATTTTTGAGCCAGGGTCTTGCTCTGTCACGCAGGCTGGAGTGCGATATGCGATGTCGGCTCATTGCAGCCTCAACCTTCTATGCTCAAGCGATCCTCCCACCTCAGCCTCCCGAGTAGCTGGGACTACAGGCATGCACCATCACGCTTGGCTCATTTTTTATTTTTAGTAGAGATGGGGTCTCACTATGTTGTCCAGGCTGGTCTCCAACTCTTGGCCTCAAGTGATCCTCCCGCCTCAGCCTCCCAACGTGCTGAGATTACAGGCACGAGCCACCACACCCGGCCACCAATTTTTTTTTAAGGGGCAAAACTAAATATTTGTCTAGAGATTCACACTTAGGTGATAAAACTATACAGAAAGAAGGAAGTGATGTCTACAAAAGACAGGACAGTGACTACTCTGGGGGAAGAAGGCTGTGACTAGGATGTGGTCCATACCATGGCTTTGGAGGGGCTGTTCTGGCAAAGTACTATTTCTCAACCAGAGTTAGGGATTACAAGGGTGTTCACGTTAGAGTGAACCATTAGGCTATTCATTTGTTTTGTGTGGCTTTCTGAATCTGTGGTGTTTTTATATAATAAGATAGAATTTTTTAAAGTAAAACCAAAAAAAAAAGAAAAAGAAGCTTTGATTCCATTAATTAAACATAGAATTACCAAGTAACCCAGCGATTCCACTCCCAGGTATAACTTCGAAAGAAGTGAAAATAGCCCAGGTGCGGTGGCTCATGCCTGTAATCGCAGCACTTTGGGTGGATGAGGTGGGTGCATCACCTGAGGTCAGCAGTTCGAGACCAGCCTGGCCAACATGGCGAAACCCTGTCTCTACTGAAAATACAAAAATTTGCCAGCACGTGGTGGTGCACGCCTGTAATCCCAGCACTTTGGGAGGTCGAGGCGGGTGGATCACTTGAGGTCAGGAGTTCAAGAGCATTCTGGCCCACATGACGAAACCCCATCTCTACTCAAAATACAAAAAATTAGCCAGGCGTGGTGGTGTTCACCTGTAATCCCAGTTACTCAGGAGGCTGAGGCAGGAGAATCGCTTGAACCCAGGAGGTTGCAGTGAGCTGAGATCACACCACTGCACTCCAGCCCGGGTGACAGAGCAAGACTCCATCTCAAAAAAAAAAAAAAAAGAAACAAATTTAAAGAAAAGGAATCTTGACCACTTTGGATCAAACCTGTCTGCTAGGTTAGTAAATTTCTTTGCAAATGAGGAAACCCTTAACGTCATCACCACCAATGAGGCAGCCTGAGACAAGAGCCTTGTTCACCAGCTGACGGGCTTTGCAGGTGGTCAGTAAACAACGCAGTACTTCGCATACCGCGTGTCGGCATGACTAGCTGCCAGCGCTTTAAAACCCGTCCTTATCAGACCTTTGAGTAAGAATGTTTTCCTTCCCCAGGTGAGCCCTTAGAAACACTTGGTAATAAAGCCTATTAAAAAACCATTCTTTCTAGGCTGCAGTCAATAAGCCATGGGGTCATTAAAGATCCAAGACCCTCCTTGCCTGGGACAAAACGAGAGGCAAAGAAACTTCTATGATAAGGAAGCCACGGCCAGGCGCGGTGGCTCGTGCCTGTAATCCCAACACTTTGGGAGGCCGAGGCGGGCAGATCACAAGGTCAAGAGATCGAGACCATCCTGGCCAAAATGGTGAAACCCCATCTCTACTAAAATACAAAAAAAAATTAGCCAGGCGTGGTGGCGTGCGCCTGTAGTCCCAGCTACTCAGGAGGCTGAGGCAGGGGAATCCTTTAGAACCTGGGAGGTGGAGGTTGCAGTGAGCTGAGATTGTGCCACTGCACTCCAGCCTAGTGACAGAATGAGATTCTGTCTTAAAAAAAAAAAAAAAAGAAGAAGAAGCCACAGGACCCTCTACCCCAAACCCTCTAGGTAGGTACTTGACAATGGTGGGCTTCATCTACCACATTCCCTACAGTGTAATTTTTTTTTTTTTTTTGATACGAAGTTTTGCTCTTGTCACCCAGGCTGGAGGGCAGTGACGTGATCTCGACTCACTGCAACCTCCACCTCCTGGGTTCAAGCGATTCTCCTGCCTCAGCCCCTCAAGTAGCTGGGATTACAGTTCCCACCACCAGGCCCGGATAATTTTTGTATTTTTAGTAGAGATAAAGTTTCACCATGTTGGCCAGGCTGGTCTCGAGCTCCTGACCTCAGGTGATCCACCTGCCTGGGCCTCCCAAAGTGCTGGGATTACAGGCGTGAGCCACCGTGCCCGGCCCCTCCAGTGCAAATTTGATGATCATGCTAAGTCCAGTGTGTTGAGAGACCTTAGTCCACTTCCCAAACCCGTGATTGGAGGAAGGTGGCTCAATCTACAGCTACTCCTCAGGCCCCAGGATGACGGAACCAGGGAGCAGAGGAGAGCAATGTTTTCAATGCTTTCTTGTTTGCCTCCCACTCTTGACGTCATTTATGTTTAAAAATGAGCAACAGGGCCGGGCGCGGTGGCTCAAGCCTGTAATCCCAGCACTTTGGGAGGCCGAGACGGGCGGATCACGAGGTCAGGAGATTGAGACCATCCTGGCTAACACGGTGAAACCCCGTCTCTACTAAAAAAAATACCAAAAAACTAGCCGGGCGAGGCGGCGGGCGCCTGTAGTCCCAGCTACTCGGGAGGCTGAGGCAGGAGAATGGTGTAAACCAAGGAGGCGGAGCTTGCAGTGAGCTGAGATCCGGCCACTGCACTCCAGCCTGGGTGACAGAGCGAGACTCTGTCTCAAAAAAAAAAACAAAACAAAACAAAACAAAAACCAGCCGGGTGTGGTGGCATGCGCCTGTAATCCCAGCATTCTCACTGAGGTAGGAGAATTGCTTGAACCCGGGAGGCAGAGGTTGCAATCAGCCGAGATCACGCCATTACACTCCAGCCTGGGTGACACAGCGAAGCTCCATCTCGGGGGGGGAAAAAAAAAAGGAAAATGAAAAAATGAGCAAATAGGTCAGCCTGGTGGCTGACACCTGTAATCCTAACACTTTGGGAACCCCAAAGTGGGAGGATTGCTTGAGTCTAAGAGTTCAAGACCAGCCTGGGCAACATAGCAAAATCCCCATGTCTACAAAAAGAAAAGTTAAAAAAAAAAAAAAAATGAGCCAGGCATGGTGGTGTGCACCTGTAGTCTCAGCTAATGGGGAGGCTGAAACAAGAGGGTCACTTCAGGACAGGAATTTGTGACTAGCCTGGGAAACATAGCAAGACTCCATCTCTTAAATAAATAAATAAATAAATAAATAAATAAATAAATAAATAAATAAATAAAATTAGCTGGGTGTGGTGGTGTGCACCTGTAGTTCCAGCTACTGGAGAGGCTGAGGCTGGAGGATTGCTTGAGCCCAAAAGGTTGAGGCTGCAGTGAGCTGTGATCACACCACTGCACTGCAGCCTGGGTGACAGAGCAAGACCCCATCTCAAAACCAAACAAACAACAACAAAACAAAAAACAGAGAGGGAAGACAGAGGAAAGGGGAGCTAGGGTAAGGGGTACAATTTTGAAACTCCAGCATGCACACATCGCCTCCCTTTATTGGGGAATGGACGGTTCTATCTGACGCAGGCATTCAGAGAGACAGACCACAGAAGGGCCTGGGCTCCCGGCCTGACGCACGCGCTTGCTGACGTCCCTGGGTCCTCCCCGGGGCATTTCAGGTGTTCAGTCACAAAGAACAGATTTTAATTCTGACAAAGGGTCGGGTGACATGGGAAGTAACTGGTCAATGAATATCAGGTAGGAAGGAGAAAAAGAAAAACTTGTCAGACCAGTTAAGCCGCCTTTCTATAACGATGGATTTTAATTCTACCCGCCTTCTTCCCAAAAGGATTGGACCAAAAGGTCAGTTTCAACTAATAGCCCTCAGCCTCCCCGCCCCGGCCCCCCGCCCCCACCGGCTCCAGGAAGCCGGGCAATGGTGGGAATTGTAAATTCATGATCTTCACCACTCAAGATTTAGACATCATCTGTGGGGCAGCCAAGTGACCACACGGCCAACTAGTCTACCATCTTTCAGTGCAGCCTTGAACCCACTACAGCACTTTCTGCCCACCCAGTTTATATAATCTGATAGTTACTTTGACTTCCTCCCTGACTCAGCAAGGACTGCAGGGCCCCAGCAAAAAGCCTGGCTCAGCAAGGCTGTCCACTCAGCACTGGTAGAAACAGCCCCTCCTAAACACAGCCCCCGTGTGACCTTCATGAGGGCACTGGAGCCCATAAGGACTCTGCACTGGTCCAAGCCTCCCTTCCCAGCACGAGGCACCTTCTTCACTCTTTCCCACAAAACGCCTCTTGGCCTTGCCTTTGCCATTTCATCCACCCGAATACCCTCCCCTCTCACCCTCTCTTCTCTTTTCTTTTTTTTTTCTTGTCTTGTCTTTGTTTTTCATTTCTTTTCTTTCTTTTTGTTTTTGTTCATTTGTTTGTTGTTTGTTTTTGAGACAGGGTCTCACTCTGTTACCCAGGCTGGAGTACAGTGGTCTAATCATAGCTCATTGCAGCCTCCAAGTCCCAGGCTCAAGTGATCCTCCTACCTCAGACTCCTGAGTAACTAGGACTACAGGCACACAGCACCATGCTTGGTTAATTTTTTAAAAAATTTTTGTAGAGATGGGGTCTTGCTACATTGCCCAGGCTGAGCTCAAATTCCTGGGTTCAAGCAATCCTCCTGCCTCAGCCTCCCAAAGTGCTGGGGTTACAGGTGTGACCCACCTTACCAACCTCATCCTCTTTCTTTGTGATCCTTGACACCCAAACCAAAGCAGGTCTCTGCCACTCCGATCTGGAACAATCTCTCTTCTTTTACAAATGCCAACGGCAATTCATCTTCAACCCCTGGAAGAGGAGCCGGGAGCCCAGAAACATACTTTCCAGAGCACTCGTTCTTTCCTGCTCTACAAAATCCAATCATCTCCAAAGTGAAAAGTTTAAAAACTTTCAAATTTTTAAAATGTATTTTATTTAAAAATAAAATACAAATAAACAAATAAGGGCCAGGCACAGTGGCTCACGCCTATAATCCCAGCGCTTTGAGAGGCCGAAGTGGGAGGATCACCCAAGGTCAGGAGTTCGAGACCACCCTGGCCAAAATTGAGAAACCCCATCTCTACTAAAAACACAAGAAAAAAACAATTAGCCGAGCATAGTGGTGGGCGCCTGTAGTCCCAGCTACTTGGGAGGCTGAGGCAAGAGAATCACTTGAACCCAGGAGGTGGGAGTTGCAGTGAGCCGAGACTGCACCACTGCACTTCAGCCTGGGCAGCAAAGCAAGACTCCATCTCACTAAATAAATAAATGAATAAATAATTCCAATCACGGCTGGCACCGTGACTCACAGCTATAATATAGCACAACACTTTGAAGGTTGAAGCGGGTGGGCTGCTTGGGCCCAGGAGTTCAAGACCAGCCTGGGTAACGTGGTGAAACCCCACGTCTACAAAAAATACAAAAATTAGCCGGGCATGGTGGTACGTGCCTGGAATTCCAGCTACTCGGGAGGCTGAAGTACAAGGATTGCTAAGCCAGGAGGTCAAGGCTGCAGTGAGCCAAGATTGCACCACTGCACCCCAGCCAGGGCGACAGAGTTGAGACCCTTGTCTCAAAAAGAAAAAAAAAAAAAATGCTAATCATCTGAGTGAAAAATGAATTACAAATTCTGTGGAATTTTTTTCAGTATAGTGATTATTTCTCGCCTAGATTTTTTTTGAAAAGATCTTTGACAACTTAAAAGGGAAGAAAGAGGAATGAGAAATTCAAGTGGGCCATCATTGGCGTTACATGCTCTACCCCACCTTTTTTTTTTTTTTTTCTTTTTTTGAGATGGAGTCTCGCTGCGACGCCCAGGCTGGAGTGCAATGGCACAATCTCGGCACACTGCAACTTCAGCCAAGCGGTTCTCCTGTCTCAGCCTCCCCAGCAGCTGGGATTACAGGCACATGCCACCCCGCCTGGCTAATTTTTGTATTTTTAGTAGAGATGGGGTTTTACCACGTTGGCCAGTGTGGTCTCGAACTCCTGACCTCAGGTGATCCACCCACCTTGGCCTCCCAAAGTGCCCGGCCTCCCCGACCTTATCTTTTTCTTTTTGTTGGATCCCCATGTGCAGGCGTTACACTTTCTTGTCTTCTGCGTGGACGACAGTAACATCGCCACAAGGGAATTTATCCATATTCCCTGTTATCTGGAGAACATCATGATTTCCAGGTACTCTGCTCCAAACACGTCTAGAAGCACCGATCTGATGACTCACTCGAAGGGGAAAGGCAGAGTGGGAGGAGGGAGGCGGCTGGAGAGGGGCCTTGTCTTGTACATCATATACTGCACTCTGCCACCCAAACAGAGAGCTCAAAAAAAAAAAAAAAAAAAAAAAAAAAAAGAAAAACAAATGCTAATCATCTGAGTGAAAAATGAATTATGGCTACTGTGGAATTTTTTTCAGTACAGTGATTTGTGTTTGTTTCTCTCCTAGATTTTTCTTTTTTTTTTTTTTTTTAACAGATCTTTGACAACACAAAAGGGAAGAGAGATGAATGAGAAATTCAAGTGGTCCATGATTCGCGTTACATGTTCTACCTCACCTTTCTTTTTTTTTTCTTTTTTTGAGAAGGAGTCTCAAAAAGGAAGGAAAGGAAAGGAAGGAAAGAGGGAGGGAGGGAAGGAAAGGAAGGAAAGGAAGGAAAGGAAGGAAAGGAAGGAAGGAAGGAAGGAAGGAAGGAAGGAAGGAAGGAAGGAAGGAAGGAAGGAAGGAAGGAAGGAAGGAAAGGAAGGAAGGAAGGAAGGAGGGAGGGAGGGAAGGAAGGAAGGAAGGAAAGTACCAGCAAAGGTCAGTACCAGCAAAGGGCAGCTGGGCTTTGTGGGCCTGAGGCCGTGGTGGTCCCAAGTTCCACTGAAACAGCCTCTATCCCTGAATGTGAATGTCCAGCTCATATATAGAGAGACGGAGTCTCGCCCTGTCGCCCAGGCTGGAGTGCAGTGGTGCAGTCTCCACTCATTGCAACCTCCGCCTCCCAGGTTCAGGTGATTCTCCTGCCTCAGCCTCCTGAGTAGCTGGGATTACAGGTGCCTGCCACCATGCTCAGCTAATTTTTGTACATTTTTTTAGTAGAGATGGGGTTTCTCCATGTTGGCCAGGCTGGTCTCGAACTCCTAGCCTTGAGTGATCCGCCCACTTCAGCCTCCCAAGGTGCTGGGAGTACAGGCATTAGCCACCACGCCTGGCCAAAAATGTGAAAAAGCAGTCTTAAGCCAAGCAAGCACTATGGCTCACGCCTATAGTCCCAGCACTTTGGGAGGCCAAGGCGGGAGGATTGCTTGAACCCAATTGTTTGAGACCAGCCTGGGCAACATAGCAAGACCCCATCTCTACCAAAAATATAAAAAGAAACTAGCTGGGCATGGTGGTGCATGCCTGTGGTTCCAGCTACCCAGGAGGCTGAGGTTGCAGTGACCTATGGTCATCCCACAGCACTCCAGCCTGGGCGACAGAGTGAGACCCCATCTCTAAAAATAAAAAGAAAATAAAAAATTCTTAGCTCATAGGTCATACAAAAATAGCAGCTGGCGGGCTGGATTTGGCCCACGGGTCATAGTTTGCTGATCACTGGACAAAGGCCTTACGTCAGACAAGTCTGAGGTCAAACCATTCCCCAGCTAGGTCTCCTAGAGCGAGTCTCTTAATTCCTAGTCATGCCTCAGTTCCCTCTTCCGTAAAATGAGGGTAATAAACCCTCATAGGCTGTGGTGGGATCCCCTAAGGCATTGCTTAGCACATAGTAAGTGCTCAATAAACACTAGCTATTGATGAGTGTTAAGGATGTCATTGTTTGTCAACTGTGAGCCAGGTACTAGACAGGTGCTTGAGATATAACAAAGTCCCTTGGGGGAGCTTAGTCTGATGGGAGAGGCCCTAAGTCAAGACAGGATGAGAAGGCTGATAAGAAGAGGCAACAGGCATGTTGGCAGGGGCAAATTCTAGATTTCCTCTCCAGTTTCTTTTCCTTCCTTCCTTCCTTCCCTCCTTCCTTCCCTCCTTCCTTTCTTTCCTCCTTCCTTCATTCCTTTCCTTTCTCCTTTCCTCCTTCCTTCCTTTCTCCTTCCCTCCTTCTTTTCTTCCCACCTTCCTTCCTTCCTTCTTTCCCTCCTTTCTTTCCTTTTCTTTCTTCCCTCCTTCCTTCCTTCCTTTTCTCTTCTTTCTTCCCTCCTTCCTTCCTTTCTTTTTACAGTTTCCTGCATTTCACCAACTTCCCCCAGTGACATCTATAAGACACAATGGTAAGAAGCTTGGATTCTGAGCCAGAATACCCAGGTTCAAATCCCATCTCCACTACTTACTACCCGTGTGTATGTGTGTGTAGCTGTGTGTTTGTGTGCATGTGTGTGTGTCTCTGTGTCTGTGTGTGTGTCTCTGTGTGTGTGTGTGTCTGTGTGTGTGTGTCTGTGTGTCTGTGTGTCTCTGTGTGTGTCTGTGTGTGTGTCTGTGTGTGTGTGTGTGTGTGTGTGCGCGCACTCGGTGGGGTGGTGGTGGGGCAGGGCGGTGTTGGAAATGGAAGTTGCTTAACCTCTCGAAGCCTTAGCGGCCTCAACCATAAATAAGACTGTTGGGAAGATGGGATGCAATATCCTAATGAAAGCACCTAGAACCATGGCTGGCATGAAATCAGCATTTGTTGCAAAGACAATTTCGATTGTTAAAATACCAAGACAAGCCCAGAGTGGTGGCTCACACCTGTAATCCTAGCACTTTGGTAGGCCAAGGCAGGCGGATCACTTGAGGCCAGGAGTTCGAGACCAGCCTAGGCAATATGGCGAAACCCCATCTCTACTAAAAATACAAAAATTAGCCAGGCATGGTGGCACGTGCCTGTCATCCCAGCTACTCAGGAGGTTGAGGCAGGAGAATCGCTTGAACCCAAGAGGCAGAGGTTGCAGTGAGCTGAGATCATGCCACTGCACTCCAGCCTGGACAACAGAGCAAGACTCTGTGTCAAAAAAAAAAAAAAAAGAAAGAAAGAAAAAAAATCAAGGTAAGCCCAGCGTGGCGGCTCACACCTGTAATCCCAGCACTTTGAGAGGCTGAGGTGGGGGAATTTCTTTGAGCCCAGGAGTTTGAGACCAGCCTGGATGACATAGCAAGACTCCCATCTCAATTTTTAAAAATATTAAAAACCAAATAAAAATGTAAAAAAATAAACTGTCGGCCGGGCGCGGTGGCTCAAGCCTGTAATCCCAGCACTTTGGGAGGCCGAGACGGGCGGATCACGAGGTCAGGAGTTCGAGACCATCCTGGCTAACACGGTGAAACCCCGTCTCTACTAAAAAATACAAAAAACTAGCCGGGCGAGGTGGTGGGCGCCTGTAGTCCCAGCTACTCGGGAGGCTGAGGCAGGAGAATGGCGTAAAAACCCGGGAGGCGGAGCTTGCAGTGAGCTGAAATCCAGCCACTGCACTCCACCCTGGGCAACATAGCGAGACTCCGTCTCAAAAAAAATAAATAAATAAATAAATAAATAAAATAAACTGTCAAGGCAGACTTTTTAAATGGAAGAAGAAAAAAAAAGCAGAGAGTTTCCATAGGCAGCTAAAAATTCTGCCAAGAATCAAATCCTCCAAGAGCATGCATTTAACCTAGTACGTTTAAATACGCGATATTTTATATGGTAGGCAGAAAACCACACGCTCAGAGACTTTGACTCGGAACCGTCATCTCAGACCCAGGGAGGAGGGATTTGCTGCTTTCGGCCTCCGCCTCCTGCTTTGGTGCCGACGTCCATATGTGGCATCTCAGGCTGGTTTCTCCTGGCACCCAGCATGTCCCGACCTCACCCACCCCTCTGGCTGGCAGTAAGCAGCTGGGGTGACCTCCCAGAAAGAAAATGCCAGTGGATTTGGCTAAAGCAGCTGGTCAGGCAAACCCTGTGGCTTCTGGTCCCCTCGAAATGCCCAGAGCTGAGAATTTCCAGAGCATCGCATGCTGTTGGCACCTGACAAATCAGGGTAGCCTTCCCTCCGGGGCTGGAGGTGTGGTACCCACCCCTCATCAGCAGGTCACAAGATGCACGTTCCTCTGCCTGCCTCAAAACCAAAGTCAGAAAGGAGGCTGAGCCCTGGTAGATATTCACCTGGAAACTAGTCTGCCCAGATAGGGTGGGCCCATGGTGCTTACTGACTGGAAGCTTCCAGAACACTCACGGAGCACCCGAGGCTGGGTTAAGTGCCTCCCCCTGCACCATCTCATTTAACCCCCCCAAACCACCACCCTAAGAAGTAGGTCCCATAATGACGCCCATTTTTCAGGTGGAGAAAGTGAGGCTTGAGCCAGCTTGTGACCAGTCAATGGTAAAACGAGACTGGAAGCCGGTGCTGCCTGCCTCCAACAACTTCTTTTTTTTTTTTTTTAAAGACAGAGTCTCACCGAGTCTCACTCTGTCTCCCAGGCTGGAGCGCAGTGGTGCGACCTCAGTTCACTGCAACCTCCAGCCCCCGGCCCGTGCGATCTTCCCACCTCAGCCTTCCAAGTAGCTGCGATTACAGGCACCTGCCACCATGCCTGGTTAATTTTTGTATTTTTTGTAGAGATGGGGTTTCTCCACTCGAACTCCTGAGCTCAAGCAATCTGCCCTCCTCGGCCTCCCAAAGTGCTGGCATTACAAGCGTGAGCCACGGTGCCCGGCTGGTTGAACTAATGTAGATCTCCCTCTAACGCTCCCACTCCTCTGAGGATACTTGGTTTGATCGTGAACATCTGCATTTGCCACTAGAGTGGCTGCTCTGAGGAGGCAAAGGCTGGCTCTCTTCCTATGCCCTGAGTGTCCCAGAACATACCTAGTAGGCAATCAATAAACGAGCTACATAGACCCCGTCTCCACTCTTCCCATGCAGGGCTTCGTGCATGGGACCTATTCTGGTATTTTCGCCCCAAATCCATGGCAGGATAATGGAGAGAGGGTGTCCTCTCCAGGCTATGGATCATTAGGCACATGCCATGTTTCTTTTTTTTTTTTTTCTTTTAATTCCCCTAACCATTTTTTTTTTCTTTAAAAAAAAAAAAAAAAAAAACAGAGTTTCACTCTCTCACCCAGTTTAGAGTGCAATGGCACAATCTCGGCTCACTTCAACCTCTGCCTCCTGGGTTCGAGTGATTCTCCTGCCTCAGCCTCCCGAGTAGCTGGGATTACAGGCGCCCGCCACCACGCCTGCCTAATTTTCGTATTTTTAGCAGAGACAGAGTTTCACTATGTTGCCCAGGCTGGTCTCGAACTGCTGACCTCAAGAGATCCGCCCACCTGGGCCTCCCAAAGTGCTGGGATTACAGGTGTGGGGCCTCCACACCCGGCCCCCTTAACCATCGAAAGCCTTCCTTTGGTCTTTCTGTAAAAAGCATCACTGCTTAAGGGACAGATAGAAGAAGGGGTGTATGCTGCTTGGAATTGCTTAAACTAGGTCCAAAGGACAAACCAGCATCTTCATCCTAAATATTGATCCATTCCCCTGATGCTTCCAGAAGCTGCCAAGTGTGGAAGATAAAAACAGCAATTACAGATGTTCACGGAAGGATCTGAGAAGACTCTGGGGGAAAAGAGGGGTTGATGGATAGTTTTCTCCAGCCCATTTCTGTCACCTAAGACAGGGGAGTATCTTCTGAAGGTTCAATCTATTCTGCATTCCAAAATCCCATCACAGCAGGGCACGGTGGCTCATGCCTGTACTCCCAGCACTTCGGGAGGCCGAGGCGGGCGGATCACGAGGTCAGGAGAATGAGACCATCCTGGCTAACATGGTGAAACTCCGTCTCTACTAAAAATACTAAAAAATTAGCCGGGCGTGGTGGCAGGCGCCTGTAGTCCCAGCTACTCAGGAGGCTGAGGCAGGAGACTGGCGTGAACCCGGGAGGTGGAGCTTGCAGTGAGCCAAGATCACACCACTTGCACTCCAGCCTGGGCTACAGAGCGAGACTCCGTCTCAAAAAAAAAAAAAAAAATCCCATCAGACATTAAATAAGCCTCTGAAGGCTGGGTGAGGTGGCTCATGCCTGTAATCCTAGCACTTTGGGAGGCTGAGGTGGGTGGATCACCTGAGGTCAGGAGTTCGAGACCAGCCTGGCCAACATGGTAAAACCCCATCTCTACTAAAAATACAAAAAATTAACTGGGCATGGTGGCAGGTGCCCATAATCCCAGCTACATGGGAGGCTGAGGCAGGAGAATCGTTTGAACCCGGGAGGCAGAGGTTGTAGTGAGCTGAGATCGCACGGTTGCACTCCAGCTTGGGCAACGAGAGCAAAACTCCATCTCAAAAAATAAAAAAATAAGTCTCCTAAAGCCTCAGCAACAAGGTTAATGCAGGCATTGAAAAGCTAGATGTGTAAACGGGAGCAGCCCTGATTCACAATGGCAGAAATGTGAAAGGAACCAAGTGCCCATGGATGGATGAATGAACAGGCAAAATGTGCTCCCTCCATACAATGGACATGATTCAGCCTTAAAAAGGAAAGAATTTCCGACACAGGCTACCACGTGGATGAACCTTGAGGACATCCCGCTCAGTGAAATAAGCCAGGCACAAAAGGACAAATCCTGTCTGATTCCACTCACAGGAGGTCCCTAGAGTCATCACATTCATCGAGACAGAAAACAGGAATGGTAGGTGCCAGGGACTGGAAGAGGGAGATGGTGGAGTGAGCGTTTCATGGGGACACAGTTTCAGTTTGGGAGGATGAGAAAGTTTGGGAGATGGTGGTGGTATTGGTTGCAAAACCACGTGAACGTGCTTACTGCCGCTGAACTGTGTACTTAAAATGCTTAAGATGGGGCCAGGCACGGTGGCACACACCTCTAATCCCAGCACTGTGCAAGGCTGAGGTGGGTGTATCGCTTGAGGCCAGGGGTTTGAGACCATCCTGGCCAACGCAGCAAAGCCCCCTCTGTCCTGAAAATACAAAACTTAGCCGGGCGTGGTGGCCGGTGCCTGTAAGTCCCAGCCACTTGGAAGGCTGAAGCAGGAGATCACCTAAATCCAGGAGGCGGAGGTTGCAGTGAGCCGAGATCGCACCACTGCCCCCCAGCCTAGGTGACAGAGCAAGACTCCATCTCAAAAAAAAAAAAAAAAAAAAGGTTAAGATGGCAAATGTATTCTATGTGTATTTTACCACAATAAAATAAATTGAGGAAGGGAAAGAAAGCTGAAGCTGAGTTGTTCTCCAAAGACAGGGGCGACAGTTCGAAAAACAATCATTTCTTGACATTATTATCAGGACATGGCAGGCTCCCTAGGGATACTGCTACTAAATGGGTGGCTGAGATACACACCACATGCCAGGAACCCGGTACCCGGGGAAGTATTACTCACACCCTCTCCGGGTGACAAAGCCCCCAGTACTGGAAAAACAAGCCCGGTTCTTTTTTTTTTTTTTTTTTTTTTTTTTAGACAGAGTCTCGCTCTGTCTCCCGGGCTGGAGTTGCAGTGGCCGGATCTCAGCTCACTGCAAGCTCCGCCTCCCGGGTTCACGCCATTCTCCTGCCTCAGCCTCCCGAGTAGCTGGGACTACAGGCGCCGCCACCTCGCCCGGCTAGTTTTTTGTATTTTTTAGTAGAGACGGGGTTTCACCATGTTCACCAGGTTGGTCTCGATCTCCTGACCTCGTGATCCACCCGTCTCAGCCTCCCAAAGTGCTGGGATTACAGGCTTGAGCCACCGCGCCCGGCCACAAGCCCAGTTCTTTTCACTCTTTGGTTTTGTGTTCATTTTTGTTTTTGTTTTCTTTTGTTTTTGAGATAGAGTCTCGCTTTGTCACCCAGGCTGGAGCTCAGTGGCATGAACAGGGCTCAGAGCAGCCTCGACCTCCTGGACACGAGAAGCCTGGTTCTTAATAGCAAAGCAATTTTTGGCCGGGCGCGATGGCTCACACCTGTAATTCCAGCACTTTGGGAGGCCAAGACGGGCAGATCACGAGGTCAGGAGATCGAGACCATCCTGGCTAACACGGTGAAACGCCGTCTCTACTAAAAATACAAAAAAACTAGCCGGGCGAGGTGGCGGGCGCCTGTAGTCCCAGCTGCTCGGGAGGCTGAGGCAGGAGAATGGCATAAACCCGGGAGGGGGAGCTTGCAGTGAGCTGAGATCCGGCCGCTGCACTCCAGCCTGGGCGACAGAGCGACACTCCATCTCAAAAAAAAAAAAGCAATTTTTAATTCACTCAAAACATCAGGCACAGCCAGGCACAGCCAGGCACACTGGCCAACGCATGTAATCCTAGCACTTTGGGAAGCCAAGGCGGGAGGATTGCTTGAGCTCAGAAGTTTGAGGCCAGCCTGACCAACATGGCCAAACCTTGTCTCTACAACATATACAAAACTTAGCTGGGTGTCGGCCGGGGGCGGTGGCTCATCCCTGGAATTCCAGCACTTTGGGAGGCCAAGACGGGCGGATCACCTGAGGTCGGGAGTTCAAGACCAGCCTGGCCAACGTGGAGAAATCCCGTCTCTACTAAAAATACAAAATTAGCCGGGCGTGATGACGCATGCCTGTAATCCCAGCTACTCGGGAGGCTGAGGCAGGAGAATCACTTGAACCCGGGAGGCAGAGATTGCCGTGAGCCAAGATCATGCCATTGTACTCCAGCCTGGGCAATAAGAGCGAAATTCTGTCTCAAAAAAAAAAAAAAAAAAAAGTAGCCGGATGTGGTGGCACCTGTAATCCCAGTTACTTGGGAAGCTGAGGCAGGAGAATTGCTTGAACCTGGGAGGCGGCGGTTGCAGTGAGCTGAGATCGCGCCACTGTACTCCAGCCTGGGTGACAGAGCGAGACTCTGTCTCAAAAACAAGCAAACAACAACAGCAACTAAAAACCCATCAGGGAGCAGGGGACTCAATCGCAGATAACACCATTCTGGATATTTTGTCTAAAACAGATCCAAAAATAAATCCATACAGGAATGTCTTAAATTATATCTCAAGACAGGCAAGCCTAGAGCATTTCAAACAAGCACCTACATTTGGAAAACTCAGTAACAGAATAAAAGAATGTTCACTGTTTCCCCTGGTGTCCCAGTTGGAAGCAGCTCACTTGTTTCTAAACAGAGGGGACATCCTTCCCACTCCCCCCAAAAATCATAGTTTTTATTTTGGTGTATGTCTTGCATAAATTTGGCGCAAACCCTAGTTCTGTCTTTTATTAGCTGTGTGGCCCTGGGCAAGTTAAGTAACCTCTCTGGTCATAGTTTAGCTTCTCCTTGCCCCTGACCTACAATATTCTCAGGATTTTTTCACAGTACAATAATAACAGTCCCCTCTCCCACCTCCCTTCACTACCCCATCTTCTTTTTTCAACGCTCCCACTCCCCATTTCCAACCATCCAACATGTACCATGGAACGACTCATTCTAGGGGCTCCAAGGGAGTCCCCACAGACAATTCCAAGGATTCTATTTAGATCTATTTAAGGACTCAACTCACTCTGAGTGGCTTCCCCAGAGCGTTGGGCTCAGATAAGAAGATCCTCCTTTCTCCCCTCCCTTCTATCTTTTGTGATACAACCCTCAAGCCACCTACTTAACTTCTTCCCACCTCCATCGCATGTTCCCTAGTTCTTCCCAGGGAAACGTGGAAAGAAGTCCATGAAACAACAAACCAGTAACGTGTGTATGTGGAACTGCCTCCTTGAGCATGAAAACATGATAAAACTACCATGATCAGAACAGTCACGGCTCTGTGGCATGGAGAGGCAAATCTATGGACACACCAGAAACAGACTCCAAAGCAATGGCAAAGAGGTCGATTTCTATAATCAATAGCTATCTGAGGCCCCCAATTAGCTATTTGGAAGAGAAAAGAAACACCCATTGAATCACACAAACAGATCTCAAGCAGTGAGGCTGAATTTTTTTAGATGCTAATAATTAAAATATAGGCTGGGCATGGTGGCTCACGCCTGTAATCCCAGCACTTTGGGAGGCCAAAGTGAGTGGATCACCTGAGAGTTCGAGACCAGCCTGGTCAACGTAGTGAAACCTCGTCTCTCCTAACAATACAAAAATTAGCTGGGCATGGTGGTGGGTGCCTGTAATCCCAGCTACTCAGGAGGCTGAGGCAGGAGAATCGCTTGAACCCAGGAGGCAGAGGTTGCAGTGAGCCGAGATTGCACCATCACACTCCAGTCTGAACAACAAGAGTGAAACTCTGTCTCAAAAAAAATAAAACTAAATTAAAATATAAAATGTAGAGGAAAAAAAAACCTTTCATGGGTAGAGAAAGACATTCTAAGTGTAAAGTACAGAAGTGGCACACAGAAATCCAGCTCTGAACTCCATCAACATTTTAAGCTTCTCCAGCAAAACAAATCCCAGGGCATTTAAACCACTGAACAGCAACAAAAACAATAAAATGCAACTGGCAAAGGGTTAGTAGCCTTCATTGATGAAAACCACATACAGATTAACTTTGCAAAAGCTACTGAGGTACTAAAAGACAAATGGGCAAAGGATATGAACAGGAAGAGAAAACCCAAATGACAAATAAACATGTTTTAAAAGGTTCAGCCCCGATAGCAATCAAAGAAATGCAAATAGAAACAATGACAACACATCAGCTCCTCCCTCCCGCAGTAAATTATGAAAGATCTTTCAAATAACACTCAAAGCTGGCCAAGGTGTTCCCTCTTCTCCAAAGCTAGGAGGAGCGGCCGTTGGTACAATGGTTCCGGAACACCATTTGGCAATCTGCACCAAGAGCCTCTGACCCAGAAATTTCACTTCTGGAAAGCAAGCCTAAAGAAATAACTGCTAGATAAAGCTTTGACTCTAAAATGTTCATCACTTTCTTTGTGAAAACTAGAAATCATCTTTTTTTTTTTTTTTTTTTTTTGAGATGGAGTCTCCCTCTGTCACCCAGGCTGGAGTGCAGTGGCACAGTCTTAGCTCACTGCAACCTCCGCCCCTCCAGGTTTAAGCAATTCTCTGCCTCGGCCTCCGGAGTAGCAGGGATTACAGGGGCATGCCACCACACCCAGCTAATTTTTTTGTATTTTTAGTAGAGACGGGATTTCACCATCTTGGCCAGGCTGGTCTTGAACTCCTGACCTCATGATCCACCCGCCTCGGCCTCCCAAAGTGCTGAGATTACAGGTGTGAGCCACCGCACCCAGCCAAAATCATCTTTTTTTTGAGACAGAGTTTTGCTCTGGTTGCCCAGGGTGGAGTGCAAAATGGCGCAATCTCGGCTCACTGCAACCTCCACCTCCCGAGATCAAGTGACTCTCCTGCCTCAGCCTCCCAAGTAGCTGGGACTACAGGCGTGCACTGCCACACCCTGGCTAATTTTGTATTTTTAGTAGAGACAGGGTTTCACCATGTTGGTCAGGCTGGTCTCAGACTCCTGACCTCAAGGGGTCCACCCTCCTCAGCCTCCCAAAATGCTGAGATTACAGGTGTGAGCCACCGCGCCCAGTCTGGAAATCATCTTACTGCCCAATAACAGGAATGGTTAAGGAAACCTTTAGTAGACACAACAGATTCCTGAAGACCACTAGAAGGAACAACCCCCAATAAAGTACTCTCAGCGACATGCATTGTGGAATAAGATGAATGTTTTCCTTTTTTTTCATTTACACGTTTCTTTTTCCAAATGTCTATTATAAGCAATATCACTTCTATAATCAGATAAGAACTACACTATTAAAAAAAAAAAAAAAAACAAATCTATAGTTTTCCACTCCTTTTCCTCTCCCAAGCAAGAACAACATTCCCTGTCTAGCACAGGAGGTGGCAAACTGCTGTCTTCCAGCAAAATCCGGCCCACGACTTGTTTTTGTAAATAAAGTTTTATTGAAACAAAGCCACAGTCACGTTTATGCGTGCCTGTGGCTGCTTGCCCACTACAATGGCAGAATTGAGTCACTGCATCAGAGACCATATGGCCTGAAAAATCTGAAGTATCTACTATCTGAGTCTTTACAGAAAAAGTCTGCCACTCCCTGGGCTAGTGAATGCCACCACCCACTGTTCCCCGGCCCCTACCTAATGTCCATTTAACATTTTTAAGCTATAAACATTTTAAGCTTTCTAGAACAAGGCACTAGACACTGCTTAGAACCCTGTATCCCCAGCATACCTTTCTGGCAGTGACTATGAGTCCAACACCGTTCGACAAACTGCCCATTGATGACAGTGGCGGGGCAGCTGGTCTTGCCCTTCGCTGTACCCGGACAGATGTCTCCACACTCCTCGTTGTCATCTTTGTTCAACACGATGTAATTATCCTCCACGGAATCCAGGATGCGGGACCAGTCGATAGTGGCCAAGTAACAGAGCTCGTTGTTCTTCTCTATGCGGACAGAACCCCGGGTGATGTTCATTAGATTGTAGAGGCCAAGTTCCTTGAGGTGAACCATCTCGAAGATGACCAGCGCGTAGTTAAAGAACAGTCGTGATCCCCGGATGACCGTGAGGTTGGGGAACAGGTCCTTCAGGCTCTCGAGCCCATAGACCCGGAAGAGCAGCAAGTAATCAGTGATCATTATGAGTTTGGGGAAACTGAGGTCCCGGAAATCTTCGGGCCTCGTTTTGAACATCAAGAGTATCTGCAAGTGTCCTTCGATGACAGAGCAATTCTCCAGCTCGTGTAACCTGGTGAGGTTGTTCCGGATATCCATGCCGGGACACACTAGAAGAGAAAATGAACAGAAAGCAAAGACAGGTGAGCAGACGCACGGTGGATGCGTCAGAAGGATCAGGGGCAGAGCCGGCCTCATGGACGTGAAACCTGGGCCCTGTGTTTTCATCCCGGGCCCTGTAAACCCTGCAGCCGGCCGGGATGAGTGGCTTTCTCTGTAAAGTGCCCATGCCTAAGTAATTACTTTCAAAAGGCCAAGAAAATAATTCTTTTGGCAAGCCCTGTTAAAATCCTTAAAATCATCACCTCTGAAATGATGCAATTGGGACAATGGGATTACAGGGGATTGAGTAACGCGGCAGGTGCAGAAGGCGAAAGGGAAACTGTCTCCAGTGCATCAACACTGAAGATCTTCAGGAGATGATTTACGGGGATAAAGGTGCCCGCGTCAGAAATGGGGCAAGGAAAGCTGAATGTATTTGTTTTGTCAATCCTCCCACCTCGCTGGCTGACTTTCCTTCCCGGACTGCTCTCCTGGCCTGCAATCAAGACCTAATTACCTTTTACCTGGGTGTGGTGAGAGCTTCCCAGGGAGCCCGATCTCCATTGCACAAATGCCCTGAGTTCTCATTCTCCTGAAGGCGGTCCCTCCCAGGCCCCAATGCCCTCCATGGCTCCCCATCACCCTGCACTCCCCTCAAGATTCTGCCCCTCCATCCCCTGCACCCACTAAACAGGCCTGCCCACCACTCTTGCACAACTCCAAGACTCCTATCCTCCTCTGTAACATGGCTTATGTGGAAGAAGAAGTGAAACAACTCAGGGCAAGCACTCTAACAGTGCCTGAAACATAGCAAGTGCTGCATTAATGTCAGCTATTTTCTTGTTTATTGTTTTGCCGCTGCTGTTGTCTATTCCTCCAAACATAACAGTCATCTCTAGGCATCTCTAGGCTAGTCTATCTTTTGGCTGGTGAAGTGCTTTGGACCTTAGCTCCCTATTTCTAAATCCAGCCCATCATGCTTCAAGATATCCAGTTCAAATGCTGCCTCCTCCTCCAGGCAGTCTTCCCTGATTCCCTTTCCTCAGCATACCTATTTGGGTGTTTCTCCTCCTTGTGTCCCTTACACTTGAGTTGACATTTTTCAAAATCAAACTCTTCAGATGGCTTCTCTCTGCCAACGCGCGCACACACACACACACAGACACACACACCCCGTCTCCCCAACACATACACCACAATCCTCAGCACCTAGAATATAAGGCTCACTATATAACTCCTGCTTATTTTGTTCCAAAACACTAAACCTTCCACCAATATCTTCGAGGAAAACCGATTGTTCTAAAGAATAGTAAATCCTCTTAAAAAAAAACCCACCCTGAGAATTACCCACAAAAGAAGCACAAATTAGAAAAACAACAACAACAACAACAACAAAAAACAGCAAAAGCAAACAAATGGGAAAAACAAAGTAGCAATAATTCTGAATCACATTCCATGCAGCAAATGGATTAGGCTAAGTCAAGAAAACACACACATACACACACACACACACACACACATACAGTCGCTTGCTAGGAAGTTGGAGGAAAGCCTCAGTACACAACTATGGAATAACCTCCACCCTCCCCTCAACACTGGCTGCCTGGGGTCTGAACCAAGCAGGAACCCTGCAGGGACCAAGCTCAGGCTGAGAGGCAGCTTCAAGGGGACAAGGATGCCAGTTCTAGCCCCCCACCCCTCCTAGTCAAGGACCCAACCCCAGTCTGAGGCTCCCAGTCACAGTCACATTAACGGCTTCCACATCCAGAGATGTCACAGGACCCTGTGTGCCACTGACGCCTCCCAGCAAGCTCTGTCCCCATCTCACAGGTGAGAAAACTGAAGCTCCAAGGGGCAAAGGCCATCACTCAAGGACACGCAACTCACCAGCAACTGACAGGATTGCCAGACTTAGCAAATAAAAATGGAGGATGCCCGGTGAATTTGAATTTCAGATAAGCAACAAAACCTTTTTTAGGATAAGTATATCCCATGCGATGTTTGGGATATACTTACCCTAAAAAAAAATTACTCATTGTTTCCTTGAAATTCTTGTGGTGTTTGTTGTTGTTGTTTTGAAATGGAGTGTCATTCTGTTGCCCAGGCTGAAGTGCAGTGCCATGATCTTGGCTCACTGCAACCTCCACCTCCTGGGTTCAAGTGATTTTCCTGCTTCAGCCTCCCGAGTAGTGTCCAACACCATGCCTGGCTAATTTTTGTATTTTTAGTAGAGACGGGATTTCACCATGTTGACCAGGATGGTCGCGATCTCCTGACCTCGTGAACCACCCGCCTCGGCCTCCAAAGTGCTGGGATTACAGGCATGAACCACCATCCCTGGCCGGCATCCTAGTCTTAGATTTGGCCATAGCCCTGGGCTTCTCAGCCCTGAGTCCCACACTATATTTCATTTCTCTTTCTCTCTCTTTCTCTCTCTCTCTCTCTCTCTCTCTCTCTCTCTCACACACACACACACACACACACACACACACACAATATACTGCAGGTACAAAGAACACTTGCCCTCCATCCTCCCCAGGCTATGGCAGAACCAAAATCAGACATGAATATGCATTCAAAGGTTAACTAGGGCTGGGCACAGTGGCTCCTGCCTATAATCCCAGCAGTCTGGGAGGCCACAGTGGGAGAATCGATTCAAGCCAGGAGTTCAAAGTCAGCCTGGGCAACATAGCAAGACCCCAACTCTAAAAAAGAAATAATAATAATTAAATATCCAGGTATGGGCCGGGCGCGGTGGCTCACACCTGTGCACTCCAGCCTGGGCGACAGAGCGAGACTCCATCTCTAAATAAATAAATATCCAGGCATGGTGGCATGTGCTTGTAGTTCCAGCTACTTGGGAGGCTGAGACAGGAGGATCACTTGGGTCCAGGAATAGGAGGTTACAGCGAGCTATGATCACACCACAGCACTCCAGCTCGGGCAACAGAGTGAGACCTTGTCTCGATTTAAAAAAAAACAACGGCCAGGGGTGGTGGCTCACGCCTGTAATCCCAGCACTTTGGGAGGCCAAGATGGGTGGATCACGAGGTCAGGCGATCGAGACCATCCTGACTAACACGTTGAAACCCATCTCTTACTAAAAAATACAAAAAAATTAGCTGGGCCTGGTGGCGGGTGCCTGTAGTTCCAGCTACTCGCGAGGCTGAGGCAGGAGAATGGTGTGAACCCGGGAGGTGGAGCTTGCAGTGAGCCAAGATCATGCCACTGCACTCCAGCCTGGGCGACAGAGCAAGACTCTGTCTCAAAACAACAACAACAACAACAACAACAAAGATTAACTGGCTGTTGGACATTAGGGAAACACAAATTCAAACCACAAAGAGATATTACTTTATCCCCACTAGGATAGCTAAAACCAAAAAGAGTGACAATTACAAGTGCAAAGAATGTAGAGAAATGGGCCGGGCACCGTGGCTCACACCTGTAATCCCAGCTTTTTGGGAGGCCAAGGCGGGCAGATTACCTGAGGTCAGGAGTTCAAGACCAGCCTGGCCAACATGGAGAAATCCCGTCCCTATTAAAAATACAAAAAACAATTAGCTGGGCGTGGTGACAGGCACCCGTACCAGATACTTAGGAGTCTGAGGCAGGAGAATCACTTGAACCTGGGAGGTGGAGGTTGCAGTGAGCCAAGATCACTGCACTCCAGCCTGGGCCACAGAGCGAGACTCCATCTCAAAGAAAAAAAAATGTAGAGAAATTAGTATCCTTTTGCATTCCTGATGGGGATGTAAAACAGTGCAGCCACTGTGTAAAACACTCTGGTAGTTCCTCAAAATATTAAACCAAGAGTTGCCATATGACCCGGCAATTCCACTCCTAGGTAACTACCTAAGAGAAATGATACTTTATGTCCACACAAAGACGTGTACACAAATGTCTATAGCAGCATTATTCATAATATCTGAGGCTGAGTGCAGTGGCTCACGCCTATAATCCCAGCACTTTGCAAGGTAGAGACGGAAGGATCGCTTGAGTCCAGGAGTTCAAGACCAACCTGGGCAACATAGTGAGACTCCATCTCTATAAAAAATTAAAACATTAGCTAGGGATACTGGTGTGTGTCTCTGGTCCCAGCTACATGGGAGACTGAGGCAGGAGGATCGCTTGAGCCTAGGAGTCTGGGACTGCAGTGATCTGTGTTTGCACCCCTATACTCCAGCCTGGGCAACAGAGCAAGATCTTGTCTCAAAAGTAAATACAGGCCGGCCGCAGTGGCTCATACCTGTAATCCCAGCACTGTGGGAGGCCGAGGCAGGTGGATCATGAGGTCAGGAGATCGAGACCATCCTGGCCAACATGGTGAAACACCATCTCTACTAAAAATTAAAAAAAAAAAAAAAATTAGCTGGGTGTGGTGGCACGTGCCTATAATCCCAGCTACTTGGGAAGCTGAGGCAGAAGAATCGTGTGAATCCGGGAGTCAAAGGTTGCAGTGAGCCGAGATCGCACCACTGCACTCCAGCCTGGCGAAAGAGTGAGACTCTGTCTCTAAATAAATAAATAAATGTAAATAAAAGACCAGCCACAGTGGTTCATTCCTATAATCCCAGCACTTTGGGAGGCCGAGGCGAGTGGATCACCTGAGGTCAGGAGTTCGAGACCAGCTTAGCCAACATGGTGGAACCTTGTCTCTACTAAAAATACAAAAATTAGCTGGGCGGGGTGGCACATGCCTGTAATCCCAGCTACTAGGGAGGCTGAGACAGGAGAATGGCTTGAACCCGGGAGGCGGAGGTTGCAGTGAGCTGAGATCGTGCCTTTGCACTCCAGCCTGGGTGACAGAGCGAAACTCCATCTCAAAACACACACACACAAAACAAAAACAAAAACAAACCAACAAAAACAAAACAAAACTATGCCTCCAGTGTAGCTGGAACCACAGACATGCACCACCATGCCCAGCTAATTTAAAAATTTGTTTTGTAGAGACAGTGGTCCCGCTATGTTGCCCAGAACGCCCTCAAACTCCTGAATTCAAGCGATCCTCCAGTCTTTGCCTCCCAAAGTGCTGGGATTACAGGTATGAACCTTCTCCATAAAAGAAGTCGAACAGAGAAGGCCACGTTTTCCGACTCCATTCATACAAAAAAATCCAGAAGAGGCAAATCCATAGAGACAGAAAATAGATTCGTGGCTGCCAAGAGCTAGGGAAATGGGGGATGGAAAGTGGTAGCTAAAGGGTACAGTGTTTCTTTGAGGATGATGCAAACGTTCTAAAACTGACTGTGGTCACAGTTGCACAACTGTAAATGTACTCAAAACCACCTAATTGCACACTTAAAATGGGTGAATTGTATGTCATGTGAATTCTATCTCACTAAAGTTGTTATGAGTAAAGATTAAACAGCTATAATTGTAGGGAACAATCAAGAATTGCTTTTCTTTTTAAATCTCCTATGAATCTAACTCTTAATTCATTAAAGCCGTATGTGTCCCTATTAGTGAAAGACAATAGTGCAATTTACTCCTGGGACAGAAAATACCCAGAGGATGTTAGAAATGACGGCAGAGGCCGGGCGCGGTGGCTCAAGCCTGTAATCCTAGCACTTTGGGAGGCCGAGGCGGGCGGATCACAAGGTCAGGAGATCGAGACCACAGTGAAACCCCGTCTCTACTAAAAATACAAAAAATTAGCCGGGCGCGGTGGCGGGCGCCTGTAGTCCCAGCTACTCAGGAGGCTGAGGCAGGAGAATGGTGGGAACCCGGGAGGCGGAGCTTGCAGTGAGCCGAGATCGCGCCACTGCACTCCAGCCTGGGCAACAGCGTGAGACTCCGTCTCAAAAAAAAAAAAAAGAAATGACGGCAGAAATAGACGCAAGGACTTCTACCAGCTTTTAACATCTCTGAGTGGGAGTGAAGGATGCTTCAAGTTCTTCATAATGGGTACCTGGTTAATGGCCACTCTTTGTATAGGTAGAGAAAGGCAATGAGGAAGAGGGTGCTAGTGGCAGCTAATATTTTCTTTTTTCTTTTTTTTTTTTTTTTTTTTTTTTTTTTGAGACGGAGTCTCGCTCTGTCGCCCAGGCTGGAGTGCAGTGGCGCGATCTCGGCTCACTGCAAGCTCCGCCTCCCGGGTTCACGCCATTCTCCTGCCTCAGCCTCCCGAGTAGCTGGGACTACAGGCGCCCACAACCGCGCCCGGCTAATTTTTTGTATTTTTAGTAGAGACGGGGTTTCACCGTGGTCTCGATCTCCTGACCTTGTGATCCGCCCGCCTCGGCCTCCCAAAGTGCTGGGATTACAGACGTGAGCCACCGCGCCCGGCCTCTTTTTTCTTTTTTTTTTTTTTTTCCTTTATTTGAGACTGACTCTCACTCTGTTGCCCAGGCTGGAGTGCAGTGGCACGATCTCGGCTCGCTGCAGCCTCCGCTTCTGGGATTCAAGCAATTCTCCTGCCTCAGCCTCCTGAGTAGCTGGGATTACAGGTGCCTGCCACCACTCCCGGCTAATTTTGTATTTTTAGTAGAGATGGGATTTCATCATGTTGGCCAGGCTGGTCTCAAACTCTGATCTCAGGTGATCCGCCCACCTCAGCCTCCCAAAGTGCTGGGATTACAGGCGTGAGCCACCGTGCCTGACCACCATCTCCGTACTAAAATATGCCAAATGGGTCAGGTACCGTGACTCACGCCTGTAATCCCAGCTACTTGGGAAGCCGAGGCAGGAGAATCACTTGAACCCGGGAGATGGAAGTTGCACTGAGCTGAGATCATGCCATTGCACTCCAGCCTGGGCAGCAGAGCAAGACTCCATCTCAAAAATAAAAAAAAGGCCGGGCGCAGTGGCTCACACCTGTAATCCCAGCACTTTGGGAGGCCAAGGCGGGTGGATCACCTGAGGTCGGGAGTTCAAGACCAGCCTGACCAACATGGAGAAACCCCGTCTCTACTAAAAATACAAAATTAGCCAGGCATGGTGGTGCATGCCTGTAATCCCAGCTACTCGGGAGGCTGAGGCAGGAGAATTACTTGAACCTGGGAGGCGGAGGTTGCGGTGAGCCGAGATCGCGCCATTGCACTCCAGCCTGGGCAAAAAGAGCGAAACTCCGTCTCAAAAAACAAAAAAACAAAAAACCATTTCATCATGTAATCAATACTAAAAAAAAAAAAAAAAAAAAAAAAAAAAGATTAATGAGATAGTCTATAGCAGTGTTCCTCAACCTTTTTGGCACCAGGGACCAATGATAGAAGACAATTTTTCCATGGATGGGGATGGGTGGTGATGGTTTTAGAATGCAACTGTTCCACCTCGGATCATCAGGCATCAGTTAGATTGTCATAGGGAGCAGGTAACCCAGATCCCTTGTACACACAGTTCACAATAGGATTGGAGCTCCCATCAGAATCCAATGCTGCCACTGATCTGACAGGACGCGGAGCTCAGGCGGCAATGCTCACCAGCCCTCCACTCACCTCTGCTGTGCAACCCAGCTCCTAACAGGCCATGGACTGCTACTGGTCTGTGGCCTGAGGGTTGGGGATCCCTGGTCTGCAGGATTTTTTTCCCATGATGCCTACAAGATGTGGTGTGTGCTTTACCCTGGCAGCCTATCTTGAAGCGGAGGCTCATTTTTCATTAGAAATATTTGATCTGAGGCCGGGCGTGGTGGCTCAAGCCTGTAATCCTAGCACTTTGGGAGGCCGAGACGGGTGGATCACGAGGTCAGGAGATCGAGACCATCCTGGCTAACACGGTGAAACCCCATCTCTACTAAAAATACAAAAAAAAAACTAGCCGGGCGAGGTGGCGGGCGCCTGTAGTCCCAGCTACTCGGGAGGCTGAGGCAGGAGAATGGCGTGAACCCGGGAGGCGGAGCTTGCAGTGAGCCGAGATCCGGCCACTGCACTCCAGCCTGGGCGACAGAGCAAGACTCCGTCTCAAAAAAAAAAAAAAAAAAAAAAGAAATATTTGATCTGTGTAATCCCAGCACTTTGGGAGGTCGAGACGGGCGGATCACGAGGTCAGGAGATCGAGACCATCCTGGCTAACACGGTGAAACCCCGTCTCTACTAAAAAAATACAAAAAACTAGCCGGGTGAGGTGGCGGGTGCCTGTAGTCCCAGCTACTCGGGAGGCTGAGGCAGGAGAATGGCATAAACTCGGGAGGCGGAGCTTGCAGTGAGCTGAGATCCGGCCACTGCACTCCAGCCTGGGCGACAGAGCGAGACTTCGTCTCAAAAAAAAAGAAATATTTGATCTGTCTATGTAGATTTTATAAAGGGTATCATCGAAAATATAGGTTTGATGTAGAAGAGGCAAGCCCCAAAATTGACCCTTACCCTGGGAGGGTTTTTGGCTTCACCCAGGAAAGAATTTGAGGGCAAGCTGGTGGTGTTAGATGGCACCTTTTTTCGCTGTTGTTGTTGGTTTTTTTGTTTTGTTTTTTTGGAGATGGAGTCTCACTCTGTTGCCCAGGCTGGAGTGCAGTGGCATGATCTCTGCTCACTGCAACATCTGCCACCTGGGTTCAAGCAATTCTCCTGCCTCAGCGTCCCAAGTAGCTGGGAATACAGGCATGCACCACCACATCTAGATAATTTTGTATTTTTAGTAGAGATGGGGTTTCACCATGTTGGCCAGGCTGGTTTCGAACTCCTGACCTCAGGTTATCCACCTGCCTCGGCTTCCCAAAGTGCTGGGATTACAGGCGTGAGCCACTGTGCCCAGCCAGCCCTATCCTCGTTGTAGCTAGACCTTGATTTGGTCCCGGGCTGGATCCCCACCTCTGGAGGTCTGGCTGTGTATACCTGTTCTGTCTCCCATCTGAGCCATATGGAATCCATTCCCAGATTTATTACCTCCAGAAATTAGAGCTTGGACACACTGGTCAGAGATCGTTAAGATTCTCCACCTGTCTGCAAGAATAGCTTTCAAATCTACCTCTGCGAGGAGGAATGGAGGCGTCATGGATCAAATGCAGGTTCTGGACCCGGCAAATCAGCCACGTGGAAATCATTCCTGTATTCACTCAACAAACGTTTGCTGGGCATCTCAGTGAGCCAGACATTGTGCCAGGCCCAGGGGGACTCTCAAGACAAATAAGGTTGCACTCTTACAGCAAGTAAAGGAAAGACGCGCCTAAAGAACTGTGATAAGCTACCACCAGAGCTAAAGGACAAAGTAGTAAAACAAAGAACTGCAGAGATGTTGGCCGGGTGCAGTGGCTCACGCCTGTAATCCCAACATATTGGGAGGCCTAGGCAGGTGGACTGCTTGAGCCTGGGAGTTCGAGACCAACCTGGGCAACTGGCAAAGCCCTGTCTCTACTAAAAATACAAAACATAGCCAGGCGTGGTGAGGTGCATCTGTGCTCCTAGCTACTCAGGAGGCTTAGGGAGGAGAACTGCTTGAGCCCAAGAGGTTGAGGCTGCAGTGAGCTATGACTGCACCACTGCACTCCAGCCTGCTGGGTGACAGGGTGAGACCCTATCTCTAAAAAAAACCAAGGCCGGACGCAGTGGCTCACGCCTGTAATCCCAGCACTTTGGGAGGCCGAGGCGGGCAGATCACTTGAGGTCAGGAGTTCGAGACCAGCCAGGCCAACATGGTGAAACCCCATCTGTACTAAAAATACAAAAATTTGTCAGGCGTGGTGGTGCACACCTGTAATCCCAGCTAGTCAGGAGGCTGAAGCAGGACAATCTCTTGAACCCAGGAGGGAGAGGCTGAGTGAGCCGAGATCACATCACTGCACACCAGCCTGGGCAACACAGTGAGACTCTGTCTCAAAAAAAAAAAAAAAAAAAAAAAGGAAAGAAAAGAAAGAAAATAAAAGAAATATCCCTCTAGACAGGGCACAGTGGCTCACATCTATAATCCTAGCCCTTGGGGAGGCTGAGGCAGGAGGATCACTTAAGTCCAGAAGTTGAGACCAACCTGCGCAACACAGTAAGACACCGTGTCTATAAAAACAAAATTAAAAAAGAAAAAAGAGAGAGAGAAACAGCCTTCTGGCAGCAGAATGAAGAAGGTACTGAAGACAGCACGCATAACACCACAGAAACCAAGGGCAGTTTGTGTGAACAGGACTTCATACCCAGGAGAAATGGAAGAGAGGAGGGAGAAGAGAGTGAGGAGGGATTGTCAATGAGCCTGAAGCATCCAAGATAGGACCAGTTTATGGTGGCAAGAACAACAGGGTCAGTTGGGGGCATATTGAATCTGTGAGGGCTATGGGATACTCAGGGATGTGGGTCCCGTGGGCATTGGGAAGATGGGGGAACAGGTACGGATGCTGGTGGATGCAGTGACAACAGGTGATATTGCAGGAAAGGTGGCGGGGAGAAAACTGAGAAAAGAAAAGGATAGAAAGAGAGGCTCACGCCTGGAATCCCAGCACTTTGGGAGGCTGAGATGGGTGGATTGCTTGAGCCCAGGAGTTTGAGATCGGCCTAGGTAACATAGCAAAACCCCATCTCTAAAATAAATAAATAAATAAATGGGTGTGGTGGTGTGCACCTGTAGTCCCAGCTACTTGGGAGGCTGAGGATTGCTTGAGCCTGGGAGATGGAGATTGCAGAGGCCTGAGATCACACCACCACACTCCAGCCTGGGTGACAGTGCGAGACCCTGTCTCAAAAACAAAACAAAGGCCGGGTGCGGTGACTCACGCCTGTAATCCCAGCACTTTGGGAGGCCAAGGCAGGTGGATCACTTAAGATCAGCAGTTTGAGCCCAGCCTGGCCAAAGTTTGAGACCCATCTCTACCAAAAATATAAAAAATTAGCCAGGCCGGGTGCAGTGGCTCACACCTGTAATCCCAGCACTTTGGGAGGCCAAGGCAGGTGGGTCACCTGAGATCGGGAGTTTGAGACCAGCCTGACCAACATGGAGAAACCCCATCTCTACAAGAATACAAAATTAGTTAGGCATTGTGGCTTATGCCTGTAGTTCCAGCTACTTGGGAAGCGGAGGCAGGAGAATTGCTTGAACCTGGGAGGCAGAGACTGCAGTGAGCCAAGATCATGCCATTGCACGAAAGCCTGGGCAACAAGAGCAAAACTCCATCTCAAAATAAATAAAAAATAAAAAATAAAAAATAAAAAAAATTAGCCAGATGTTGTGGTAGGCGCCTATAATCTCAGCTACTCAGGAGGCTGAGGCAGGAGAATCTCTTGAACCTGGGAGGCCGAGGTTGCAGTGAGCCAAGATCGTGCCACTGCACTCCAGCCTGGGTGACAGAGCGAGACTCCATCTCAAAAAAAAAAAAAAAAAAAAAAAAAAAAAACAGAAAGAAAGAGGGGCTCCAGGGGACACAGTATGAAAGGCCAGGGACTAGGAGGGGCACCTGTCCCACAGCCACCCTAACATCAACACCTTCTAGGAGCTCTAGAATGTCTGACTCCTCTAGTGTATTACATAGTTTTGTAATCCTAACAATATCACACATCAAACCACAGGATTAGAAGGGGGCTTCTGTGCTATTTCAGGAGTCCTGAAATTTATACAGACAGGAGCAGACAGGACACGGAAGACAGAAGGAAAAACAAGAGAAGTCCTGCAAGACCAGAAAGGCACTTTGTAACAGGTGGTATGGAGACGTGTAACTGGGTATAATTAGGAGGGAATATATGAGGTCCTCCCTTTTCTGATCTTCTGGAAGGAAACAAAAGGATACATCCTTGAGAGTAGAATGGCAACAACAACACACATGCGCAGTCAGAAAACAGTTGTATCCCACCAGGCACAGTGGCTCACATCTGTAATCCTAGTACTTTGGGAGGCTGAGGTGGGACAATCACTTAAGGTCTTGAGTTTGAGGCCAGCCTGGGCAACACAGCCAAACCCTGTCTCTGCAAAAAATAAAAATTAAAAAAAAAAAACTATCCAGGCATGGTGGTGCATGCCTGTAGTCCCAGCTACCTGGGAGGATGAAGCACAAGAATTGCTTGAGCCCAGGAGCTCAAGGCTGCAATGAGGCATAATCGCACCACCGCACTCCAGCCTGGATGACACAGCAAGACACTGTCTCTAATTATAAAAATAAATGAGATTTCGGCCGGGCGCGGTGGCTCAAGCCTGTAATCCCAGCACTTTGGGAGGCCGAGACGGGCGGATCACGAGGTCAGGAGATCGAGACCATCCTGGCTAACACAGTGAAACCCCGTCTCTACTAAAAATACAAAAACTTAGCCGGGCGAGGTGGCAGGCGCCTGTAGTCCCAGCTACTCAGGAGGCTGAGGCAGGAGAATGGCGTAAATCCGGGAGGCGGAGCTTGCAGTGAGCCGAGATCCGGCCACTGCACTCCAGCCTGGGCGACAGAGCGAGACTCCGCCTCAAAAAAAAAAAAATAAAAAAATAAAAAAATGAGATTTCAAAATCAATTTTAAAAAGCAGTTGCATCCCTACTCTCTTGAGTCCCTTCCTGTCTGACTACTTTTGCCTGCATTGATAACAAGGGTAATTTTTAGAAAGTACCTATGGTTTCCACATTCCCATAAAGGCAAAGGAAACAAGAATCTCATGATAGCACCCTGCCCTTCCTGAACACACGTCAGGGGCTTTTATATAAACCTGATGAGACACCCTACTTTTAAGGAACTGGAAGAAAATGCCAGATGTGAAATTAAACATTCATTCTCACAAGTCCGCTTTGAACTCCAACAGGAACTTAGAGCCGGTCTGTACGTGGCACCGCAGAATAGCAAACCTTGTTCTGCTGAAAGCAAAATATGTTTCTAAAATCCCGCAAGCCGGCCGGGCGCGGTGGCTCACACCAGTAATCCCAGCACTTTGGGAGGCTGAGGTGTGTGGATCATTTGAGGTCAAGAGTTCGAGGCCAGCCTGACCAACGTGGTGAAATCCCGTCTCTACTAAAAATCCAAAAAATAGCCAGGTGTGGTGGTACACGCCTGTAATCCCAGCTATTCAGGAGCCTGAGGCAGAAGAATTGCTTGAACCCAGGAGGTGGAGGTTGCAGTGAGCCAAGATTGTGCCACTGCACTCCAGCCTGGGCAACAGAGCAAGACTCCATCTCAAAATAATAATAATAATAATAATCCTTCAAGCCAGCTGGACAAGGTGGCTCACACCAGTAATCCCAGGCCTTTGAGAGGCCGAGGCAGGCGGATGGCTTGAGGTCAGGAGTTTGAGACCCACCTGGGCAACATGGGGAAACTGCATCTCTACTAAAATATAAAAATTAGCCAGTCATGGTGGCACACACCTGCAGTCCCAGCTACTCAGGAGGCTGAGGCAGGAGAATTACTTGAATCCCAGAGGCAGAGGCTGCAGTGAGCCAAGATCGTGCCACTGCACTCCAGCCTGGGCAACAGAGCAAGACTCCACTCAAAATAAAAATAATAATAATAGGCGACATGGCGAAACTCCATCCCTACTAAAATACAAAAATTAGCCAGTCGTGGTGGCACACGCCTGTAGTCCCAGCTACTCAGGAGGCTGAGGCGGGAGAACAACCTGAGCTCAGGAGGTTGAGGGTGCAGTGAGCTGTGACTGCGCCACTGTACTCCAGCCTGAGCGACAGAGCAAGACCCTTTCTCAAAAAAGTATAAATGAATAAATGAAATAAATAAAATCCTGAGAGCCACTGCTGCCTCTCCCTGCCACCAGTGTTGGCAGAGGGCAGGGATTCCCCTCACTGAAACACAGGCTGGAGTTTTTAGACATCTCATGAACTTTCCGAAAGGTAACCAACCCAGCGGTTTCCATGAAGATGAAAATACAACAAAAAGAGCATTTGCATTCAAAGGATTCTAACCGGGAAATGACAAGCCCACAGTTTTGTTTTGTTTTTTTTAAGACGGGGTCTCACTCTGTTGCCCTGGCTGGAATGCAGTGGTGCAATCTCGGCTCACTGTAACCTCCGCCTCCCGGGTTCCAGCGATTCTTCTGCCTCAGCCTCCCAAGTAGCTGGGACTACAGGCATGAGCCACCGTGTCTGGATAATTTTTGTATTTTTAGTAGAGACGGGGTTTCACCATGTTGGCCAGGCTGGTCTCAAACTCATGACCTCGGGTGACCCACCTGCCTCAGACTCTCAAAGTTCTGGGATTACAGGCGTGAGCCACAGATTCACCAATTTTAAACCACTTGCAGCCGATTCTTGTTATTGGTGGACTCTGTGAAATTCCCTCGAATGTTGAACTAGCGAATACTGAACCACTGCTCCCAGGAAAACGCAAGGGTAACTGTGAACTTCTGGCCACAGCACATTTATCCATGGGTCAATACCTAGCCTTGTTTTATGTGTGTTTCTGTTGAAAGACATTATTGAATCTATATTGTTGATTCATTAACACTGAACTCACGGCCAACAGTAGTAGAACTCATGCCTGAACAAAGTTAATGTAACACATGCCTGTGTGTGTGTGTGTGTGTGTGTGTGTGTGTGTGTGTGTGTGTATGTGTGTGCTGGTTTTTTATTTGTTTTTTTGTTTTTTTTTTTTTGAGACAGGGTCTCACTCTGTTCTCTGTTGCCCAGGCTGGAGTGCAGTGGCACCGTCTTGGCTCACATGCCTTTGTGTGTGTGTGTGTGTGTGTGTGTGTGTGTGTGTGTGTGTGTGTTGGTTTTGGGGGTTTCTTTTTTGTTTTTTGAGACAGAGTCTCACTCTGTTGCCCAGGTTGGAGTGCAGTGGCACCGCCTTGGCTCACTGCAACCTTCACCTCCTAGGCTCAAGCAATTCTTGTACCTCAGCCTCCCAGGTACCTGGGATTACAGGCATGCGCCATCACATCCAGCTAATTTTTGTATTTGCAGTAGAGATGGGGTTTCATCATGTTGCCCAGGCTGGTCTCGAACTCTGGCCTCAAGTGATCCACCTGCCTTAACCTCCCAAAGTGCTGGGATTGCAGGTGTGAGCCACCACGCCTGGCCACACTGTATTTTCTCCACAACGGTGGGTGGTCACAGCCTTCCTTAGCCAAGGAACAATAGAGAGCTGAGCTTTAGCGCCCTGGGGTGCATTTGAAACAGCCCCATCACCAACTGAAAGCACAAAAATGCTAAAAATGCGGCACCAAATAACCACAAAAAGGACTCGGGGTTTTTTGTTGTTTTTTGTTTTGAGAAGGAGTCTCACCCTGTAGCCCAGGCTGGAATGCAATGGCATGATCTCAGCTCACTGCAACCTCCGCCTCCCGGGTTCAAGGGATTCTCCCGCCTCAGTCCATAGCTGGGACTATGGGCACCCGCCACCACACCGGCTAATTTTTTGTATTTTTAGTAGAGACGGGGTGTCACCATGTTAGCCAGGATGGTCTCGATCTCCTGACCTCATGATTCGCCCCAGCCTCCCAAAGTGCTGGGACTACAGGCATGAGCCACTGTGCCCGGTCAAAAAGGACTAGTTTTAATCCTCAATGTATAGATTGTATGAATCTGATGCATAAGGGCTGAAGCAAAAAGGTGGAGTGCCCTCTTACTTGACCTCAAATTTGAGATTCATACTTACGAGTGTCCTGAAATGACCAGAAAGGCACTGAGCATGCTGGTTCGAGGGTTACAAATAAATTTTAGTGAGTAGGTGAATTCAAAAATACAGGGTCTGGGGCCAGATGCAGTGGCTCATGTCTGTTATCCCAGTACTTTAGGAGGTCAAGATGGGAGGATCACTTGAGGCCAGGAGTTCGAGACCAGCCTGAGCAACATAGCGAGCCCTTATCCCTACTGAAAATTTAAAAATTAGGCTGGGCATGGTGGCTCACACCTGTAATCCCAGCACTTTGGGAGGCCGAGGTGGGCGGATCACTTGAAGCCAGGAGTTTGAGACCAACCTGACCAACATGGTGAAACCCCATCTCTACTAAAAATAAAAAAACTAGCCGGGCATGGTGTCAGGCCTGTAACCTCAGCTAGTAGAAAGGCTGAGGCAGGAGAATCACTTGAACCCGGGAGGCGGAGGATGCAGTGAACCCAGATCATACCACTGCAGTCCAGCCTGGGCAACAGAGTGAATGAGACTCCATCTCAAAAATAAATAAATAAATAAATAATAAAAAAATAAAAATAAAAATTAGCTGAGCGTGGCAGCTAGTCCCGTATGTCCCAGCTACTCAGGAGGCTGAGGCAGGAGGATCGTTGGTGCTCAAGAGTTGGAGGCTGCAGGGAGTTAGGACCACACCACTGCACTCCAGCTGGATATCAGAGCAAGAACCTGCCTCTCAAAATAAAAATTTTAATTTTAAATTTTATAAAGAAAATATGGGATCTGGGAATAATGAGGATCAACTGGACTCAAATTTAAAATTTCAACTTTAAGAATATTAATCCAGGCCAGGCGTGGTGGCTCATGCCTATAATCCCAGCACTTTGGGAGGCCGAGGCGGGCGGATCACGAGGTCAGGAGATCGAGACCATCCTGGCTAACATGGTGAAACCCTGTCTCTACTAAAAATACAAAAAATTAGCTGGGTGTGGTGGCGGGTGCCTGTAGTCCCAGCTACTCGGGAGGCTGAGGCAGGAGAATGGCCTGAACCCAGGAGGCGGAGCTTGCAGTGAGCCAAGATCGCGCTACTGCACTCCAGCCTGGGTGACAGAGCGAGACTCTGTCTCAAAAAAAAAAAAGAAAAAAGAATATTAATCCGATTATAAGATAAAACATTTTAAAGTCTAGAGAAAACTATAGGGATGGAGAACAGATCTGTGGTTAGGGGTGGAGGTGGTTTAGTGATAAAGGGGTGAATTGAGGGAGCTTGGACAACAATGAGACTATTCTCTATCCTAATTGTGGCAAGAGCCATACAACTTACAGCCTTCTTTAGCCAAGAACAGTAGAGAGCTGAGCTCTAGACATGGCTTAAAATTCATAAACGGTACACCTTTAAAAAGCCTATTTTACTGTACGATAATTTTCTAAATATTTTGTTGTTGTTACAGAGTCTCACCCTGTCACCCAGGCTGGAGTGCAGTGGTGCAATCACAGCTCACTGCAGCCTCGACTTCCCAGGCTCAGGTGATCCTCCCACCTTAGCCTCCCTAGTAGCTGGGACCACAGGTGCTCACCACTGTATCTGGATACCTTTTTTGGAGGCTTTTGTAGAGACAGAGTCTTGCTATGTTACCCAAGCTGGTCTTGAACTCCTGGGCTCAAGAGATCCACCTGCTTTGGCTTCCCAAAGTGCTGGGATTACAGGAGTGGGCCACCACACCTGGCCAAAAAATTATTAAACATTAAAAAGACATATAAACCAATGGCACAGTTACCTCCCTGGACATGAATGGAATGCTTTGGGGGACAGGGGGACAAGACTTTTTTACTATTTCTTTTCTTTTTGAGACAGGGTCTGACTCTATCACCCAGGCTGGAGTGCAGTGGCATGAATACGGCTCACTGTAGCCTCAACCTTCTGGGCTCAAGCGATCCTCCCACCTCAGCCTCCTGAGTAGCTGGGACTACCGGTACACACCACCATGCCCAGTTAATTTTTAAATTTTTTCTAGAGACAGTGCCTCGTTATGTTGCCCAGGCTGGTCTCGAACTCCTTGTTCCTCCCACCTCAGCCTCCTAAAAAGTCCAGGGGTTACAGGTGTGAGCCACTGCACCCCAACACAAGATTGTGGAAAAGGACTTTTGTTTTTTGTTTTTCCCTTTCTATACTTTGGTAATTTTTCTTTTTGCAATGAGAATGCATTACCTGTCACTATTTTAATTAGAAACCATAAATACACTGCAACTGGAAAACATCAACCAGGCCACTCCAAAAGTACTCTTTTTTTTTTGTTTGAGAGAGAGAGAGAGGACCTCACTGTTGCCCAGGCTGGAGTGCAGTGGTACAATCACAGCTCACTGCGGCCTTGCCCTTCCAGCCAGCCTCAAGAGATCCTCCCATCTCAGCCTCGCAAGTAGCTGGGACTACAGACGCAGGCCACCATGCCCGGCTAATTTTTGTTTTATTGTTAGTGGAGACAGGGTCTTGCTATGATGCCCAGGCTGATCTGAAACTCCTGGACACATGTAATCCTCCCACCTCAGCCTCCCACAGTGCTGGGATTACAGGCATGAGCCACAGAACCTGGCCAAAAGTATTTTTTTTCTTTTTTGAGATGGAGTTTCGCTCTGTCGCCCAGGCTGCAGTGCAGTGGCGCGATCACAGCTCACTGCAACCTCTACCTCCCGGGTTCAAGCGATTCTCCTGCCTCAGGAGACAGGGATTACAGGCATGTGCCACCACGCCCAGCTAATTTTGCATTTTTTTTAGTAAAGACGGCATTTCACCACGTTGGTCAGGCTGGTCTCAAACTCCCGACCTCAAGTGATCCACCCACCTTGGCCTCCCAAAGTGCATGGGATTACAGACGTGAGCCACCACACCCGGCCTCCAGGAATATTCTTAATAGAAATTAACACAAGAGAGGCTTGAGAAAAAAAAAAAAATCTCATTATATATACCAGTTATATTTTCGGTTCTAGATACAGGGCTGAGAGCGTGAAATCCTTATTCAATACCAGTATAGCTGTTTAAATAAATAAATTATAAGATCATACACATAGCTAAGTAGGCAACATCACGGTGATGTTTCTCATCCTTGGAATCCGTGTATTCAGTGCAGCAAATGATACACTTTCTTTAACGTGTCTTGCAGTGTAAAGAGAAAGACATAGCATTTTTTTTTTTTTTTTTTTTTGAGACGGAGTCTCGCTCTGTCGCCCAGGCTGGAGTGCAGTGGTCGGATCTCGGCTCACTGCAAGCTCCGCCTCCCGGGTTTACGCCATTCTCCTGCCTCAGCCTCCCGAGTAGCTGGGACTACAGGTGCCCACCACCACGCCAGGCTAGTTTTTTTGTATTTTTTAGTAGAGACGGGGTTTCACCGTGTTAGCCAGGATGGTCTCGATCTCCTGACCTTGTGATCCGCCCGTCTCAGCCTCCGAAAGTGCTGGGATTACAGGCTTGAGCCACCGCGCCCAGCCAGATATAGCATTTCATTTCACTCGCTTCATTTAAGTTGTACCAGGGACCACACAAGCCATTAGGCATGCTATCATGAATGAAACCTCAAGGCGTCTGTTCCAGATCAGAGGTTAGCAAACGTTCTCTGTAAAGGGCCAAAGTGTAAATATTTTGGCCATAGAATTCCTGTTTTAACTACTCAACCTGCCGTGTCCAGGCATTTTTGTGCAGTCATAGATGATGAGTAGACAAATGAGTGTGGCTGCATGCCAATAAAACTGCATTTACAAAATCCGTGGGATTGGGCCTGAGGGCCACGGTTAGCTGACCCCTGTTCAGATGAAGAAGTCGGATCTATGTAAATTTCTTAGCTGGGTGCAATGGCTTCTCATGCCTATAATCCCAGCACTTGGGAGGCCCAGGAGGGAAGACTGCTTGAGGCTAGGAGTTTAAGACCAGCCTAGGCAACATAGCAAGACCCTGTCTCTACAGGAAAAAAAAAAAAAAAAAAAAGTTTTAATTAGCCCGGCGTGGTGGTGACTGCCTGTGGTCCCAGGTACCCAGGAGGCGGAGGCGAGCAGGTTGCTTGAAGCCAGGAATTCACGACCAGCCTGGGCAACATAGCAAGACTCTGTCTCTACAAAAAATTTTAAAAATTAGTGAGTCATGGTGGTGCCTGTGCCTGTGATCCCAGTTTCACAGGAGGCCAAGGCGGGAGGATCACTTGAGGCCAGGAATTCAAGACCAGCCTGGGCAACACAGCTAGACTCTGTCTCTACAAACAAATGTTTAAATTAGCTGGGCACGGTGGCACCTGCCTGTGATTCCAGCTATTTGGGGAACCTAGGTGGAAGGACTGCTCCAGGCCATGACTTGGAGGCTACAGTAAGCTAGGACCAAACCTCTGCACTCCAACCTGTGTGACAGAGCAAAATCCTGTCTCTAAAAAGAAATAAAAATTTAAAAAAGAAAAAAGAAAGTGGGCCGGACACGGTGGCTCACGCCTGTAATCCCAGATCTTTGGGAGGCTGAGGTGTGTGGGTCACTTGAGGTCAGGAGTTCAGGACCAGTCTGGCCAACAGGGTGAAACTCCATCTCTACTAAAAATACAAAAACTAGCCCGGTGTGGTGGCACATGCCTGTAACTCCAGCTACTGGGGAGGCTGAGGCAGGAGAATTGCTTGAACCTGGGAGGCGGAGGTTGCAGTGAGCCTGGATCGTGCTGTTGCACTCCAGCCGGGGCGAAGAAGTGAATTTAAAAAAAAAAAAATAGTGAGCTGAGAGAAGATTAAAGGAAACACTGACCCTCTGGGAAGAGAGAGCCAACATCTTAGCCTAGGTAGAAGGAGAAGAGAACAGTAGAAAACAAGAACCCAGGCTCAGGTGAGACTGGAATCGCAACCTTCCAGGAGGAGGAGGGATTGGCAGTGTCAAACCCAGAGGGGTCAAGTGAGGTGAGGTTGCAGGAGACGCAACTGGGAGATGAGAGATTAACTTTGACAGCCATTGGTAAAGTGGTGGAGATGCAAGCCAGACGCTGGGGGCAGAACAGTGAGTAAAGAGATGAAAAGGGCAGGGAGGACTGGCCGGGGGAAGCTGGACAGGGTGGAGGCTGGAGGTCAGTGGTGGGTAATGGGGATCGGAGGGTACGGGGTGTTTTTTTTTGTTTGTTTGTTTTTTGTTTTTTGTTTTTTTTTGAGACGGAGTCTCGCTCTGTCGCCCAGGCTGGAGTGCAGTGGCGCGATCTCGGCTCACTGCAAGCTCCGCCTCCTGGGTTTACGCCATTCTCCTGCCTCAGCCTCCTGAGTAGCTGGGACTACAGGCGCCCGCCACCGCGCCCGGCTAATTTTTTGTATTTTTAGTAGAGACGGGGTTTCACCGTGGTCTCGATCTCCTGACCTTGTGATCCGCCCGCCTCGGCCTCCCAAAGTGCTGGGATTACAGGCGTGAGCCACCGCGCCCGGCCAAGTACGGGGTGTTTAGAGGCTAAAAAAGTACGTGGGTAAATGAAGATTTTTTTTTTTTTTTTTGAGAGAGTCTCTCTCTGTCGCCCAGGCTGGAGTGCAGTGGCGTGATCTTGGCTCGCTGCAATGCAACCTCTGCCTCTCAGGTTCAAGCAATTCTCCTGCCTCAGCCTCCCTAGTAGCTGGGATTACAAGGGCCCACCACCACACCTGGCTAATTTTTGTATTTTTAGTAGAGACGGGGTTTCACCATGTTGGCCAGGCTGGTCTCAAACTCCTGACCTCAGGGGATCCGCCCACCTCGGCCTCCCAAGGTGTTGGGATTACAGGCGTGAGCCTCTGCACCCGGCCAAAGATTCTTGAACAAAGAGAGGACAAAGAGCAAGAGCCCAGATGGGTAAATGTCTCAGACAGGGAAAAGGTTAACTCCTCCAGTGCAGTGCCTGGCAATGTCTGGAGACATTTGTGGCTATCATGACTGGGTGGAAGGGGGCCCTACCAGGACCACGTGGGTGGAGACCAGGGCTGCAGCTCAACACTCTACATGCAGGGCAGACCCCAGCACCAAGAATGATCCAACCCCAAATGCCAGCAGTGCGGAGACTGAGAGCTCCTGCTTGAACCAAAGAGGAACAGAAGTCAACGGTAGAGTGGGGTGAGGTGAGGACCCCCAGGGACTCAGCCCACACACTATGGGCTCTATGCATGAATGGGGAAGGGCAAGAAGCAGGTCCCCAGGAGAGAAGCAAAGAATAAGAATAACTGCAGAGGCCAGACACCGTGGCTCATGCCTGTGATCCCAGCACTTTGGGAGGCCAAGGCGGGCAGATCGCTTGAGGCCAGGAGTTTGAGACCAGCCCAAACAAAATAGCAAGACTTCATCTCTACAAATTAAAGTAAAAATTAGCCAGGCAGGGTGGCGTGCACCTGTGGGCCCAGCTACTAGGGAGGCTGAGGTAGGAGGATGGCTTGCGTCCAGGAGGTCGAGGCTGCAGTGAGCCATCATTGCCCAACTGCACTGCAGTCTAAGCAACAGAGCAAGACCTCATCTCAAAAACAAATACAGTAAAATGAATAGATAGGTAGATAGATACAAAAATCACACTGATTTTCCTCCACCCTTCATCCCAATCAAAATACCATATTGGGCCAGGAGTGGTGGCTCACGCCTGTAATCCCAGGACTTTGGGAGGCCGAGGCAGGCAGATCACTTGAGGTCAGAAGTTTGAGACCAGCCTAACCAATATGGCGAAACCCCATCTCTACTAAAAATACAAAAATTAGCCGAGGGTGGTGATGGATGCCTGTAATCGCAGCTACTCAGGAGGCTGAGGCAGGAGATGCACGTGAACCTGAAAGGTGGAGGTTGCAGTGGGCAGTGAGTAAAGATCGTGTCACTGCATTCCAGCCTGGGTGACAGAGTGAGACCCTGTCTCAAAAAAAAAAAAAAAAAAGGCCGGGTGCAGTGGCTCATGCCTGTAATCCAAGCACTTTGGGAGGCTGAGGCGGGTGGATCATGAGGTCAGGAGATTGAGACCGTCCTGGCTAACACGGTGAAACCCTGTCTCTACTAAAAATATAAAAAATTAGCCGGTGTTGTGAAACACACCTGTAATCCCAGCTACTGGGGAGGCTGAGGCAGGAGAATCCCTTGAACCTGGGAGGTGGAGGTTGCAGTGAGCCGAGATCGTGCCACTGCACTCCAGCCTGGGTGACAGAGCAAGACTCTGTCTCAAAAAAAAAAAAAGCCACATTGGTTGACATTAGAGATTAATGATCTAATGATCTGAAAAGCTCTTTGCCCCTCCCCACGCCTTCAAGAGGCATCACAGCCCATTTATTTGATAGGATTTTGTTCACCATTACCCCAAACATGGGGGGTATGGAGGCTCAGACTCAAAAGAACAAAGATTTGTTAAGAAACCATTGCTCTGCAGCCACACTAGCTAGATTCCAATCTCAGCCCTGCTGCCTGCTGGCCTCAAACGAAGTTTTCTAACTTGTGAAAAGGGATGATTAAATCACACCTCGTGTGGGGTTTTGCCGTGAGGATTAACTGAGATTATATATGCAAAGCGAATAGAACAGCACCTGCTGAGAGCTTGCTCTTACAATTCTTAGGAAGGTATTACTCAGAGAATAAAGAACTTCTTAAGATGATAAAGGAGCCCAGTACACCCAGGGTTTCTGTGCCCCACTGCAGAACAAATATTTACTGAACACCTACTATGTGCCAGGCACCGTTCTGGGGTCTAAAAATACAGTGGTGAACAACATCAACAACAAACCATAAACCCCTGCCCATATGGAAGCCATAAATGTGAAAAGAAATGGTAAATCTATTTACTGACCCTGAAAGTCCAGGCACAGATCCACGATTAATTACCAAAGCTACAAGGAACAGAAGAGCAGGGAACCACACAAACGCACACACAGAATCTGGCATAGTTCTAAACCACTCGTCTTGGATTTTTTTTTTTAAGACAAACTCTCACTCTGTCGCCAGGCTGGAGTGCAGAGGTGCCATCTCAGCTCACTGCAACCTCCTCCTCCCCAGTTCAAGCAATTATCCTGCCTCAGCCTCCCAAGTAGCTGGGATTACAGGTGCACGCCACCACATCCCGCTAATTTTTGTATTTTGAGCAGAGAAGGGAGTTTCACTATGTTGGCTAGTATGGTCTCGATCTCCTGACCTCCTGATCCGCCCGCCTCAGCCTCCCAAAGTGCTGGGATTACAGGCGTGAGTCACAACAGCCAGCCGGATTTTCTTAACAACAACCCAAATTAAACGCCACCCTTCATTGAGCACCTACTGTCTACCAAGCACCTGGGGGCGGGGTGGCCGCAGGGCTTTTAAACATTATGTAATTCACAGAGTCGACTCAGCACACCCGGTTGGTCCACTCTAGCACCTCTGATTTTACATGTACCCGGTTCCCCATCAATAAATTTAGGAGCTTCAATTCCTTCCCTCCCTGACCCCTTCCTCATTACCACTGATTTCCTTTTATGGAGAAATCTGAAACAGTAACCCAACAGATATGTTTAAAGCAGGGCCTCAGACCCCACAGTGGGACACTCAGGCTATATTGTCTTAAATGATTGCGCCATCTTTATCTTACAACCCCAAAGGTGCCTGCTGTCAAGCCCAAGGAAGATGCTACCCACACGTGGGAGAGGGGCCCATGGGGTCAGGGGGAAGGAAAGGCTCACTCAAGGTCAAAGGCTCCTTCATGAAAGGCAGGGCTGAGGGGAGAGGAGGAGTCAAGGAGACAGGAGACAAGGGACAGTAGTCCAGATTCTTGTGCAGAATGGGACACAGAGAGGTTCAAGTCCTGGCTCTGGCACTGACTTTAGGGCAAGGGAGTTATGCATCCTACCTGAGCCTTAGTTTACTCCTCTGTGAAATGGGTACAGAACTGTATCCGCCTCCCGGGGCCACTGTGACAGTCCAGAGAGATAAGATAGACCAGCCTGTGGCGTGCGGTGATACTAATTACAATAAATAGGGTAAAAAACCGCCACTACTTCTGCTACAATTGCTGCTGTTGCTAAGGCTTTAGAATTTGCCTCCAGACATCTGGAAACAGAACCCAAAAGGGTAAACGTGGACCTAGAGTCCGGGGTGGCCACGGGCCTAAATCCAAGGTAGCTGGGTAGAGGGGGTTGCTGCAGTCCCCGACCCCAGGCAGCGTCACCCACCGGTGAGGCACTCGGGGCGATTGGCTCTACCTACACCATATGCGCTCGGGGGACTTGGCTGTCCGGGGCTCTCCAGACCCAGTGACCCCACTTCCCGGCCGCGACCCAAAGACGACGCATGTCGTGTCTCCGGAGCGACTTGGGCTCGGAGGGGCTGGGGCACGGGTCGGAGGCGCGCTCCAGAGAGGCGCCCGCGGCGGGGCGGGCACTGGGGCAAGGTTCCTCGGGCTCAGGTCGGGCACGCGGGGCGCGGAGGCGCGAGCCCGGGCGGGCAAAGGCCAAGGTCAGCGGCTTCCCGCCCACCCCCCCACCACGCGAGGCAGGAGCTACAGTCCCGGCCACCGCCCCCCGCCCCCGGGGAGGGTTCTCAGTCCACAAGCCGGGGCTCGATTTTGGCTCGGGTGGGGTCCTCTCCCCATCGCGGCGCTCCCCGTCCACGCCCGCGCCCCCAGACTCACCCTCTCCGGGGTACAGGTGGCCCGCGGCGCCCAGTAGCAGCGCGGCCACCGCCACCAGCAGCGGCGCGGCAGCTGTCCCCCGCCGGCCCCCGGTGCCCATGGCTGCGGGAGCGCGGGGTCTCCTCGGATCAGAGCGCGCGGCGCTGGCCCGCGGGGGTCATGCTCTGAGGCGGCCGTCCGAGAGGCGCTGGGGGCCGCGCGTCCTTCTCTTCCACGCCGGCGACCCGCGGGCCGCAGCCCCGCTGCCCGGGAGGGCCCTAGAGACAGCCCCGGGAAGGAGGCGCGCGGCTTCGCCCGCTACAAATAGGGAGCGGAGGCCCTCGCGGTGGCGGCCCCGACCCCCGGCCGCTGCGGCCCGGGCCCCGTCCCACGATGTCGGGGCGGGGAGCTCGGCGCTGCGCCCCAGACTGTCTCTCGGCTCTCGGCCCCGCGCGCTCTGGGTCGCGACCTGCGGGCTCCGGGACAGAGGGACGCGCGGACCAACGGACAAGCTGACGGGCGGGCGGGCACCTGGGCTGGCGGGTGGCGGGCGGGCGGCGGGAGCGAGGGCTGCTCGGGCCCGTAAACAACGCGGCCCGTCAGCTGGGCCCGGTGCGGGCCGCGGGAAAAGGCGGCGCGGATCTGGCCTAGGAAGGGACTCTGCGCCCGGGAGAGGCCCAGGAGAGGGAGGGAAAGCAGGCAGGAGAGGGAGGTGCCGCCCGGCCCCGCCCCGCCCGCCTCCCCGCCTGCCTCCCCGCCTCCTGTGCCGGGCCCCGCGCTGGAGGCCCTGGGCGCGCCGGGACCGAGGGGGCGCCCCAGATCCGCGGGCCCTACAGCCCCGAGTCTCCTCCAGTTTCAGACCCCTGGAGGCGCCCCACAGGCCCTACCCAGCAGCACAGGTCCTTTCTCTACCGTTTTGCTATTTTGTTCATAGTGGGCTTTGGAGGATTCCTGTTGATTTTTTTTTTTTAACACTGCATTAAAATGTTTATTTTGGTGACTCGAGGTGGTTTTCGTTTCTTTCTTTCTTTCTTTTTTTCACTCCCTTAAATTTTGCAGCCCAGGCGAGTAGTGTCTCACTCGCCTTTCCCCAGTCCGGGCCTGGCCAGCGACACTCGTCCCAGAGCGTGTGGGCGCCCCCAGATGTCCCGCCCGCGCGTGCGCCCCCGCCCAGGGGCGAGACCCAAGCCAGGCCCCTGGGGACAGCCACGTGCCCGCGCGCCCAGTGCGCTCCCTGTGTTCAAGTTAAAGAAATGACACCTGGAAAAATGTGCAGACGCTTCTGAAAGAGCAAAGAAGAGGCCAAAGACGACTCCGGAGACCTCGAATAGGGCGCAGGTGGACATCTCAGATTTTCAGCATCTCAGATTTTCAGCAGACCAGCCTGTATGTGTCTGAACGTCTAGCAACGACATTCACCAACAAGGCGGGACAGCAGTTCCACCTACCTTACTGAAGGAGAGGAAAGGGCTTTCAGTATAGGAAAGCCAGAACTCAATGGGAAGAGGGTTCCTCCACCCCTCACTCCTGTATGGTCTTGGGCCAGCTACTTTACTGTGTCTGGGCCAGTTTCACTTGTGTAATGGGTTTGATAATACCTGCAGGCCAGATCTGGGGAGGCACCCGGGAAAGAAAACTTAAGAAAGCGCCCAGCACAACCCTAGACCCAAGGCATTCATTCTTCTTTTATTAAATAGTTTGCTAGGAGCTGGACCCACTGTTCATGCAACAGGCCAAACCTATTCCTGCCTCCAGGCCTTTACCCCAGCGTCTCCCTTGCCTGTAACACTGCAGGATGGCCTCATCTCTGCTCCAAGGAGCCATCCCTAACCACACTTTTGCAAATCCTCCCCACCAGTTCCCTGTTCCCTTCTCTCTCTCTCTCTCTTTTTTTTTTTTACATGGAGTTTTGCTCTGTTGCCCAGGCTGGAGTGCAATGGCCAGATCTCAGTTCACTGCAACCTCCCCTGCCTGGGTTCAAGTGATTCTCTTGCCTCAACCTCTCAAGTAACTGGGATTACAGGCATGCACCACCACACCCGGCTAATTTTTGTATTTGGTCTCGAACTCCTGACCTCAGGTGATCCACCCGCCTTGGCCTGCCAAAGTGCTGGGACAGGCCTGAGCCACTGTGCCCAGCCCCTTCTCTTTCATTTTCATAGCATGCTTACCTCTCTACCTGCAATTCTATGTTCTCTTTTCTTTTTTTTCCTTTTGACAGAATCTTGCTGTCACCCAGGCAGGAATGCAGTGGCGCAGTCCTAGCTTACTGCAGCCTTGAACTCCTGGCCTCAAGCAATTCTCCTGCCTTGGCCTCCCAAGGTGCTAGGATTACAGGCATGCACCACCATGATTGGCCTTGAAATTCTTATTCAACGTTTTCTGTGTCTTCTCCCCTCCCCCGAAAGTGAAAATCTTTTCGGTCTTGTTTCACTGCTTAAACCCAGTGGCTGACATATCTGTTGCTTAATAAATATTTGTTGAGTGGGAGAATCAACAAGCAATAAGTAGTAGGGGGATTTTTCAGTGAGCAAAATAAACATGACCCATTTCCTTATGGAGTTCACAACTGAGCCAGGGAGGGAGCCCTTAAAATAACTGAGTGTGTGATGAGTTGAGGGGAGTGGGAGGTGCATAGGGAGGCGTCTGCTGAGGACGTGAGTTTTTTTGTTTGTTTGTTTGCTTGCTTTTTGACGGATCTTGCTCTGTCGCCTAGGCTGGAGTGCAGTGGCACGATCTTGGCTCACTGCAACCTCCGCCTCCCAGGTTCAAACAATTCTCCTGCCTCAGCCTCCCGAGTAGCTGGGACTACAGATGCACACCACCATGCCCGGCTAATTTTTGTATATTTAGTAGAGACGGGGTTTCACCATATTGGACAGGCTGGTCTCAAACTCCTGACCTCAAGAGATCCGCCTGTCTCAGCCTCCCCAAGTGCTGGGATTACAGGTGCGTGAGCCACTGAGGATGTCGTTTGAGCTTAAGTCTGAAAATGAAGAGGAGCCAGCCTAGGGAAGCACAGGGATGTGTTTCAGGTAGAGGGGAAGGCATGAGCAAAGGCTCAGAGGAGGGTGGACAAGGCATTCTTGCAACTGAACCAGGCACTCACTGTAACTGTAGAAAAGAAACAGGAGAAAGTGAAACCATGGGTAAGCGCTGCAGTGGGCTCTTCAACAACATGAGTTTGAACCGTGCACGTCTTTTTTTTTTTTTTTTTTTTTGAGGCAGAGTCTTGCTCTGTCACCCCAGCTGGAGTGCAGTGGAACAATCTCAGCTGCAACCTCCATGTCCCAGGTTCAAGCGATTCTCCTGCCTCAGCTTCCCAAGTATCTGGGACTACAGGCACACGCCACCACACCCAGTTATTTTTTGTATTTTTAGTACAGATGTGGTTTCACCATCTGTACTTGGCCAGGCTGGTCTCGAACTCCTGACCTCAGGTGATCTGATCAGCCTCCCAAAGTGAGGTCATCTTTTAAACAGAATGTTTTTCAATAAATATATTGGAAACATGTTTAGAGATTTGCAACAGTTTGAAAAGATTTCCAGATGAACTTGGTAGCCAAGAAATATCAAAAAAAAAAAAATTAAGTTAGGTATGTCATGAATGCATAAAATATATGTAGATACTAGTCTGTTTTATTATTTTTGTTATTATTTTCTTTTAGAGACAGGGTCTTGCTCTGTTGCCCAGGCTGGAGAGCAGTGGCCCAATCATGGCTCACTGTAACCTCCAACTCCTGGGTTCAAGCGATCCTCCTGGTAAGCACCAACACGCCCGGCTAATTTTTTTACTTTTTATAGAGACGAGGTCTCACCATGTTGCCCAGGCTGGTCTCAAATTCCTAAACTCAAGTGATCCTCCCGCCTCTACCTCCAAAAGCGCGGAGATTACAGGCATAAGCCACCATGTCCAGCCCTATTTTATCATTTGCTAACATAAAATATACACAAACCTGTTACAAAAAGTTAAAATGTATTAAAACGTACACACACACTTACAAACCATGCATGGTGTTACTCCAAGTCAAGAGAAACGTAAAGACGCAGCATTAAATCATAGCTGCATAAAATTAACTGTAGCATATATTGTGTTATTGTAATAATTTCATAGCCACCTCCTGTTGCTACTGGAGTGAGTGCAAGTGTTGAAACTATCTGCTTAAAATGTCAAGTTACATTAATTATCTCCCTGCGGGCAGTTCGCCTCTCCAGGAAATTGTGCCCCAGTAAAAAGGGATCTCTTGGCGGTTCCCGCGTATTTTTCACTGTGTTTAGTGCAATACCGTAAACATTGAATAACATCACGAGGCCCATGTGAAGTGCCACTAGTGAGCTGGAAATGCTCCCAAGAAGCAAAGAAAAGTCAGGACGGGACAAGAAAAAGTTGAATTACTTGCTAAGTAACATAAATTGAGCTCTACAGCTGCGCTTGTCCATTTCAGACAGACAATTCATCTTATAAACAAATTTATGGCATGATAAATATTGTAGCGGTCTGTAATTGTGAATGTATTTTCTCTTCCTTGTGATTTTCGTTTCCTTTTTTTTTTTTCTTTTTCTTTTTGGAGACAGGGTTTCACTCTGCTGCCCTGGCACCATCAGGGCTTACTGCAGCCTCTACCTCCTGACCTTGGGTGATCCTCCCGCCTCAGCCTCCCAGGGAGCTGGGATTACAGGCACGTGCCACCATGCCCAGCTGGATTTTTTAAAATAACATTTTCTCTTCTCTACCTTGCTTTATTGTAAGACTATAGTGTGTAGAGGCTGGGCACAGTGGTTCACTCCTGTAATCCCAGTACTTTGCAAGACCGAGGGAGGCAGATCACTTGAGGTCTGGAGTTCAAGACCAGCCTGGCCAACATTACAAAACCCCATATTTACTAAAAATACAAAAATTAGCCAGGTGTGGTGGCGTGTGCCTGTAATTCCAGCTACTCTGGAGGGCTGAGGCATGAGAATTACTTGAACCCAAGAGACAGAGGTTGCAGTGAGCCGAGATCATGCCACTAGCACACTCCAGCCTAGGTGATGCAGTAAGACTCTATCTCTAATAATAATAATAATAATAATAATAATAAAGAAAGAAAGAAATACAGTGTGTAATACGTGTAACATACAAAATGCCTGTTAATCGGCTGCTTGTTACTGCTAAGTCTTCAGGTCAACAGCAGGCTATAAGTAGTTAAAGTCTATTATAAAAGGTGCAGAACCTAGAATATGCCATATTAAGATTTGCTTTGGGGCTAGGTACGGTGGCTCATGCTTGTAATCATAATCCCAGCACTCTGGGAAGCCAAGGTGGGTGAATCACTTGAGCCCAGCAGTTCGAGACCAGCCTGGGCAACAAGGCAAAACCCTGTCTCTACCAAAAATACAAAAAAAAAAAAAAAAAAAAAAATAGCCAGGCATGTTGGTGGGTGCCTATAGTCCCAGATACTCAGGAAGCTCAGGTAGAAGGATAGCTTGAGCCCAGGAGGCAGAACCTGCAGTGAGCCGAGATCACCCCACTGCACTCCAGCCTAAGCAAAAGAGGGAGACTCCATCTCAAAAAAAAAAAAAAAAAAAAAAAATTTGCATCTCCATACTAAAAATGCATTTTGTAAACTTCATAGCCGTTCAAAAATGAAACCGTAAGACTTTAGGATATGAACATTTTATTTTATAATTTCAGAGTGAGGAAAGTTTCTCCAAGCAAGACATGAAACCCAAGTTTAACTTTGTAAAATAGCAAACTTGGCTATGTAGAAATTAAGATTATATGAATAGCCAAAAAAGAAAGAAAGAAAGAAAGAAAGAAAGTCCTATGTATCAAGTCAAAAGACAGATTTTTAAAGAAATTTTTCTTGGCCCGGTGTGGTGGCTCACACCTGTAATCCCAGCACTTTGGGAGGCCAAGGTGGGTGGATCACTTGAGGTCAGGAGTTTGAGAACAGCCTGACCAAAATGGTGAAGCCCCGTCTCTACTAAATACAAAAAAATTAACTGGGCGTGGTGATGCATGCCTGTAATCCCAGCTACTTGAGAGGCTGATGCAGGAGACTCACTTAAACTTGGGAGGCGGAGGTTGCAGTGAGCCGAGATCGTGCCATTGCACTCCAGCCTGGGCAACAAAAGCAAAACTCTGTCTCAAAAAAAAAAAAAAAAGAAAAGAAAATTTTTTCTGTTGATGCATAATAGATGTACATAGTTTTGGGGTACATGTGATAATTTAATACATTCATATAATTTGTAAAGATCAAATCAGTGCACTTGGGATACCCATCACCTTAAATATTTGTCTTTTCTTTATGTTAGAAACAGTCAAATTCTTCTCTTCTAGCTATTTTGAAATATTCAATAGGCTACTGCAAACTATAGTCACACTACTGATCTAACAAACACTGTCTTATTTCTTCTATCAAATTGTCCATTTGTACCTACTAATCAACTTCTCTTCATCTCTCTCTTTCTCCTACCCTTCCTGGTAACCACCAATCTACTGTCTATCTTTATGAGATTCACTTTTTTTTTTTTTTTTTTTTTTTTTGAGATGGAGTCTCACTCTGTCACCCAGGCTGGAGTGCAGTGGTGTGATCTTGGTTCACTGCAACCTCCACCTCCTGGGTTCAAGCGATTCTCCTGCCTCAGCCTCCCAAGCAGCTGGGACTACAGGTGCCCACCACCATGTCCAGTTAAATTTTGGTATTTTTAGTAGAGATAGGGTTTTACCATGTTGGCCAGGCTGGTCTCGAACTCCTGACCTCAAGTGATCCATCCACCTCGACCTCCCAAAGTGCAGGGATTACAGGCATGAGCCACTGCGCCCGTCCAAGATCCACTTATTTAGCTCCCACATAGGAGTGAGAACATGTGATATTTGTCCAAAAGACAGACATTTTAAGTGAGGAAATTATATGCAACAGATAAAAGGCATGCATTCAGTCTGGGCAAAATAGCAAGACCTTATCTCTACAAAGAATGTAAAAATTAGCTGAGTGTGGTGATGTGCACGGATCGTCCCAGCTACATAGGATGCTGAAGTGGGAGGATCGCTGGAGCCCAGGAATTCGAGGCTGCAGTGAGCTATGATTGCACCACTGCACTCCAGCCTGGACAGCAAAGCAAGACCCTGTCTCAAGAAAAAAAAAAAAAAACATAAGGGTCAGAAATGAGAATTTTTTTATTTGTACAAATTTAAGTGGTACAAGTGCAATTTCGTTACACGGATATATTGCATCGTGGTGAAGTCTGGGCTTCTGGTATATCCACTACCTAAATAATGTACATTGTGCCCCAGAAATTTAAAATGTAAAACTAAGAGAGCTTTTTGTGAGTATTGAAATATACCTCCTTGTTTTTGTTTATCACGGTAAAATACACGTAACACAGAATCTATCTTTTTTTTTTTTTTTTTTTTTTTTTTGAGACAGAGTCTTGCTCTGTTGCCCAGGCTAGAGTGCAGTGGTGCAATCTCAGCTCACTGCAAGCTCCGCCTCCCGGGTTCACGCCATTCTCCTGCCTCAGCCTCCCGAGTAGCTGGGACTACAGGCACCCAGCACCACACCTGGCTTTTTTGTATTTTTAGTAGAGACGGGGTTTCACCATGTTAGCCAGGATGGTCTCGATCTCCTGACCTCGTGATCCACCCACCTCAGCCTCCCAAAGTGCTGGGATTACAGGCGTGAGCCACCACGCCCGGCCAGAATCTATCATTTTAACCATTTTAAGGTGTACGACTCAGGGATATTCAGTACATTCACGACATTGTGCAACTGTTGTCACCATCTCGTTCCAAAATGTTTTCATCACTCCAAATGGAAACGCTGTCCCCATCAGCACTCATTCCCCACCTCCCTTCCCCAGCCCCAGGCATCCACTAATCCCCTTCCTATCTCTGTGGACTTGCCTGTTCTGCAAACTCCATATAAAAGGAGCTATGTAATAGGCGAGCTTTGGAGACTAACTACTTTTATTTAGCATAATGTGTTCAAAGTTCATCCTTGTCATTGCCTGAACCAGTGCTTTATTCCTTTTTATGGCTGAATGATATTCCATCATTCCTTAGAGTTTGAATGATCAGACCCATTCCACACTCCTATTTTGAACCCATGCTTATTTATTTACTTATATATTTATTTATTGAGACAGAGTCTCCTGCTGCTCAGGCTGGAGTGCAGTGGCACTATCTAGGCTCACTGCAGCCTCCACCTCCCTGGTTCAAGCAATTCTCCTGCCTCAGCCTCCCAAGTAGCTGGGATTACATGAGTGCGCTACCATGCCCAGCTAATTTTTGTATTTTCTTGGTAGAGACAGGGTGTTGTCATGTTGGTCAGGCTGGTCTCCAACTCCTGACCTCAAGTGATCCTCCCGCCTTGGCCTCCCAAAAGTGCTGTGATTACAGGCATGAGCCACTGTACCCAAATAAACCCATGCTTTTTGAAGCCTGCAACATGAAAGTGCAAACCACAATAGTCAATAATAATTTTATCGTATGTTCATTTTTTATTTTATTTTATTTTTTTGAGACAGAGTCTCACTCTGTTGCCCAGGCAGTGGTGCCGTCTTGGCTCATGCAACCTCCACCTCCTGGGTTCAAGCGGTTCTCCTGCCTCAGCCTCCTGAGTAGCTGGGATTACAGGTGCCCACCACCACACCCAGCTAATTTTTTTATTTTCGTATTTTTAGTAGAGACAGGGTTTCACCATGTTGGCCAGGCTGGTCTCCAACTCCCAACCTCAAGTGATCTGCTGGGCTCAGCCTCCCAAAGTGTTGGGATTACAGGCGTGAGCCAGCACGCCCGGCTTAATTGTTTAAAAATTATTTAATTATTTAAAATATTATTTATTTAAAAATAACTTAATTATTTTAAAATAACTAAAAGAGTGTAACTGGATTGTTTGTCACACAAAGGATAAATGCTTGAGGGGATGGAGATCCCATTCTCCATGAAGTGATTATTACACATTGCATGCCTGCGTCAAAACATCTTGTGTACTCTGTAAATATAATCAACCACTATGTACCCACGAAAATTAAAAACACAAACTTAAAGAAAAATAAAAGTGCAACCAAGGCCGGGCGCGGTGGCTCATGCCTGTAATCCCAGCACTTTGGGAGGCTGAGGCAGGCGGATCACGAGGTCAGGAGATCGAGACCATCCTGGCTAACATGATGAAACCCCGTCTCTACTAAAAATACAAAAAAAAAAATTAGCCGGGCGTGGTGGCGGGCGCCTGTAGTCCCAGCTGCTCTGGAGGCTGAGGCAGGAGAATGGTCTGTACCCGGAAGGCAGAGCTTGCAGTGAGCCGAGATCGCACCACTGCACTCCAGCCTGGGCGACAGAGCAAGACTCTGTCTCAAAAAAAAAAAAAAAAAAAAAAAAAGAAGTGCAACCCACAGGAATTTCTGGACGATGAGCTTCCTCCAGTTTCTTATGCTGTCAGGGCCATGATCAGAATTGAGGCTTCACGTTAAAGAGTTTCAGAGAGCATAGATATTACCTGGGCTCAACATATAAAACTCTTAGAAAATGATTGGGAAAGCCAGGCGTGGTGGCTTACGCCTGTAATCCCAGCACTTTGGGAGGCTGGGGAGGGTGGACCACCTGAGGTCGGGAGTTCAAGACCAACCTGGGCAAGATGGTGAAACCCCATCTCTACTAAAAATACAAAAATTAGCTGGGTGTGATGGTGTGAGCCTGCACTCCCAGCTATTCAGGAAGTTGAGGCAGGAGAGTCGCTTGAGCCCAGGAGGCGGAGGTTGCAGTGAGCCAAGACTGTGCCATTGCATGCACTCTGGCCTGGGCTGCAGAGCAAGATTCGTCTCAAAAGAAAAAAAAAAAAAGAAAAGAAAAGAAAGAAAAGAAAATGAGAGGCCAAGGTGGGTGGATCGCTTGAGTTCAGGAGTTCAAGACCAGCCTGGGCAACATGGTGAAACTCTGTCTCTACAAAAAATACAAAAATTGCCACTGTACTCCAGCCTGAATGACAAAGTGAGACCCTGTCTCAAAAAAGAAAGAAAGAAAGAAAGAAAGAAAGAAAGAAAGAAAGAAAGAAAGAAAGAAAGAAAGAAAGAAAGAAAGAAAGTGAAAGAGAAAGAAAGAAAGCGAAAGAGAAAGAAAGTGAAAGAGAAAGAAAGAAAGAAAGCAAAGAAAGAAAGAAAGAGAAAGAAAGAAAGAAAGAAAGAAGAAAGAAAGAAAGAAAGAAAGAAAGAAAGAAAGAAAGAAAGAAAGAAAGAAAGAAAGAAAGAAAGAAAGAAAGAAAGAAAGAAAGAAAGGGGGAGAAAGAGAGAAAGAGAAAGAGAAAAAAGGAAAGCCAAGGAAGGGAAGGAGGAGGAGGGGAGAGGGTGAGGGGAGGGGAGGGGAGGGGGTGAGGGGAGGGGAGGGGAGGGGGTGAGGGGAGGGGAGGGGGTGAGGGGAGGGGAAGGGGTGAGGGAAGGGGAGGGGGAGTGTGGGAGGGGGGAGGGGAGGGGAGGGGGTAAGGGGAGGGAAAGGGGTGAGGGTAGGAGAGGGGGTGAGGGAAGGGGGAGGAGGGAAGGGGGAGGGGGGAAGGGGGAGCGGGAGGGGGGAGGGGAGGGGGAGGGAAGAGGAGGGGAGGGGCTGAGGGGAGGGGAGGAAGTATTACCAGTTTATCTGGAGATCGTGGCGCAATGGTCTTTGCTTCTCTCTCTTCCCATTTCCCTCCCCTCAGTGCACTTTTCCAGAAAGATGAAGACAAAATTTATGTAAAATATTCTCATTTCTCAAAAGCACTTCTTGGATTTGTTTTGCAAATGTACAAGACCCTTTCCCACTGGCTGAGATAAGTAGTTACCTGAATCTAGGTAGAAAATGATTATGTAAAATTTTATAATTAAAGTAAAATTATTTTTGCAACATAAACACTGAAAAGATATTCAGTGAAACATTGTGATGTTTCAAGAAAAGACCAAGCTACATCTACATGTCCTGAGATGAGAATTTCCAAAATATACATATTACAACCTAAAAATATTAAATGCAGAATCATGTATCTGAAATACTATCGTTTGCATTTTAAAGGGGGGTGAGGTACAGCTACACACACTAACCTATACGCATTCACTGATACTTCTAGAATCTTGAAGTTGGTCTCCAAAGACACATTCAAAACTGGCAATCATTTTTTGTCTGTTTGAAGAGTTTTAACCACGTATATTAATCCCTTTTTAAAACACAGCATGAGACGGCTACACGTTTTTTTTTTTTTTTTTTTTTTTTTTTTTTTTTTTTCCCAGAACAGCATCAGACATAGCCACAAAGTGACATAAAATAAAATACAGAGGGAGCCGGGGGTGCTATGCCCCGCCTGTAGTCTCGGCTACTCCAGAGGCTGAGGCAGAAGGATTTCGTAGCCCGGGGGTTCAAGGATATAGTGAAACGTGTTACTGCATATGAACCACTGTATTCCAGCCTGGTTGACATAGGGAGACCCCACCTCCTAAGAAAACAAAAAACAAAACAACTTAGAAAAACATTTAACAGCAATGGCCCTGACCTAAATTTTTTTTTAAAAACTAATGCTTAATAACTTGAATAAAGAAATGTGCCGCCGGGCGCGGTGGCTCAAGCCTGTAATCCCAGCACTTTGGGAGGCCGAGACGGGCGGATCACGAGGTCAGAAGATCAAGACCATCCTGGCTAACACGGTGAAACCCCGTCTCTGCTAAAAAAAAAAAAATACAAAAAACTAGCCGGGCGAGGTGGCGGGCGCCTGTAGTCCCAGCTACTCGGGAGGCTGAGGCAGGAGAATGGCGTAAACCCGGGAGGCGGAGCTTGCAGTGAGCTGAGATCCGGCCACTGCACTCCAGCCTGGGCGATGGAGCCAGACTCCGTCTCAAAAAAAAAAAAAAGGAAATGTGCCTTATTATTTCTGGAAAAAAGAACAGAATATTGGAGGCCAGGCACAGTGGCTCATGCCTGTGATCTCAGCGCTTTGGGAGGCCCAAGCAAGAGGATCACATGAGGCCAGGAGTTCAAGACCAGCCTGGGCAACAGAGCAAGACCCTGTCTCTACAAAAAAAAAAAAAAAAAAAAAATTTAATTAGCTGGACATGGTGGCACCCACCTGTTGACCCAGCTGTTCAGGAGGCCCAGATGAAAAAATCACCTGAAGTCAGGAATTCAAGACCAGACTGAGCAACATAGCAAGACCCTGTCTCTACAAAAAAAAATTGTAAAAATTAGCTGAGTGTGGTGGTGCCTGCCTGTGGTCCCAGCTACTCCAGAGGCTAAGGTGGAAGGATCGCCTGAGTCTAGGAGTTCAAGGCTGCGGTTAGCTATTATTGTATCATTGCAGTCCAGCCTGAGTGACAGAACCAGATCTTGTCTCAAAAAAAAAAAAAAAAAAAAAAAAAAAAAATTCAAAATCTATACCTAAAAGGGTATAGGAAAATTATTCTGAAGTTCATCTGGTATAGGGTTTCTCAACCTCGGGGCTATGGACACTGAGGCATGGATAATTCTTTGTTGAGGAAGACTGTCCTGCACACTGTAGAATGTTTGTATTTTGTTTTTTGGGGGTGTTTTTTTGTGTGTGACCAAGTCTGGCTCTGTCATGCAGGCTGGACTATAGTGACACAATCTCGGCTCACTGCAACCTCCACCTCCCGAGTTCAAGTAATTCTCCTGCCTCAGCCTTCTGAGAAGCTGGGATTACAGGTGCCGACCACTGAGTTTGGCTAATTTTTTTGTGTTTTTGGTAGAGACGGAGTTTCACCATGTTGGCCAGGCTGGTCTCGAACTCCTGACCTCAAGTGACCAGGAGCATGGATTCACACCCCAGTTCTGCTGCTCAACCAAGATGTTTGGTCAAGACCACGTAGAGTATCTCAACCACTAGCTCTTTCTCCAGAAAAACTCTCCTGTGGTTGTGAACCGCCTCCATCAACCAAGTCACTACTCCCAGACCCTGGATGTCCCCACCAAGACGCGCTGCCTCCTCTGCCCTCTGAACACCTCTCTACCTGCTTCCTTCACTTTCAGTTCTTTCTTTTTTTTTTTTTTTTTTTTTTTTTTTTGAGACGGAGTCTCGCTCTGTCGCCCAGGCTGGAGTGCAGTGGCCAGATCTCAGCTCACTGCAAGCTCCGCCTCCCGGGTTCCCGCCATTCTCCTGCCTCAGCCTCCCGAGTAGCTGGGACCACAGGCGCCGCCACCTCGCCCGGCTAATTTTTTGTGTTTTTAGTAGAGACGGGGTTTCGCCGTGTTAGCCAGGATGGTCTCGATCTCCTGACCTTGTGATCCGCCCGTCTCGGCCTCCCAAAGTGCTGGGATTACAGGCTTGAGCCACCGCGCCCGGCCTCTTATTTATTTTTGAGATAAAATATTGATATGTTGCTCAGGCTGGGGCGCAGTGGCACGATCTCGGCTCACTGTAACCTCCTCCTCCTAGGTTCAAGCGTTTCTCCTGACTCAGCCTCTCGAGTAGCTGGAACTGCAAGCATGCGCCACCACACCCAGTTAATTTTTGTGTTTTTAGTAGAGATGAGGTTTTACCATGTTGGCCAGGCTGGTCTTGAACTCCTGACCTCGTTATCTGCCTGCCTCGGCCTCCCAAAGTGCTGGGATTGCAGATGTGAGCCACTGCACACACTCCTTTTCATGTTTTTAAAGACAGGATCTCACTCTGTCGCCCAGGCTGGAGTGCAGTGGCACAAGCTCAACTCACAGCAACCTCTGCCTCCCGGGTTCAAATGATTCTCCTGCCTCACCTTCCCAAGTAGCTAGGACTACAGGTGTGCACCACCACACCTGGCTAATTTTTGTATTTTTAGTAGAGACGGGGTTTCACCATGTTGGCCACGCTGGTCTTGAACACCTGACCTCAGGTGATCCACCCACCTCAGCCTCCCAAAGTGCTGGGATTACAGGTGTGACCCACTGCGCCTGGCCCCATCTGACTTCTTAAATCACTTTGCCTTATTACCCGTCAGAGGAAGACATTTCTACTCCCTTCCCTCTCTGAGATGCTCTAGTTGCATTAAAACAATCGTAAAAGTCCATGCTTTCATTACATGCAATAGCTCAAACCTAGAAACAACTCAGATTTTTATCAACAGGTGACTGGATAAACCAACAGTGATATAACCACGCCATGAATCACTGCTTCACAATAAAAAGGAAGGAACAATTTTTTTTTTTTTTTTTTTTTTGAGACAGAGTCTGGCTCTGTCACCCAGGCTGGAGTGCAGTGGCCGGATAGTTCATGTGAAGATAGTTGCAGAGATTGGAGTGATTTAGCCACAAACAAAAGAATGCCAGTAGCCATCAGAAGTGAGAAGAGGCAAGAAATGTGTATGTGTGTATGTGTGTGTGTGTGTGTTTGTGTGTGTGTATTTTCTTTTCTTTTCTTTTCTTTTTTTTTTTTTGAGATAGACTTTCACTCTTATTGCCTAGGCTGGAGTGCAATGGCACGATCTTGGCTCACTGCAACCCCTGCCTCCTGGGTTCAAGCAATTCTCCTGACTCAGCCTCCTGGGATTACAGGCGCACACCACCACGCCTGGCTAATTGTTTTTGAGAGACGGGATTTCACCATGTTGGCCAGGCTAGTCTCGAACTCCTGACCTCAGGTGATCCATCTGCCTTGGCCTCTCAAAGTGCTGGGATTACAGGCACAAGGCACTGCGCCCAGCCGTATGTGTGTATTTTTTAATTAATGTGAAATTCCCATAAAATAAGATCAAGGATCTTAAAGTGAATAACTTAGTGGTATTTTGTACGTTTACGATGTTGTACAACCACCACTTCTATCAAGTTCCCGAACATTTTCATTACCGTCAAAGGGATGAAAATATATGTGAGGGAAACCTCACATATACTAAGCGGTTATTCCCCATTCCACCCCCATCCTTGGCAACTGGTAATTCACTCTCTGTCTCTATGAATTTCCCTACGTCAGATTTTTTCTTTTTTTTTTTTTTTTTTGAGATGGAGTTTCACTCTCGTTGCCCAGGCTGGAGTGCAGAGGTGTGATCTCAATTCACTGCAACCTCCACCTTTCGAGTTCAAGTGATTCTTCTGCCTCAGCCTCCCAACTAGCTTGGATTACAGGCATGTGCCACCACGCCTAGCTAAGTTTTGTATTTTTAGTAGAGATAGGGTTTCACCGTGTTGGCCACGGTGGTCTCGAACTCCTGACCTCAAGTGATCTGCCCACCTCGGCCTCCCCGATTGCTGGGGTTACAGGCGTGAGCCACCACAACTGGCCAGAATTTTCTTCCTATTTATTTATTTATTGTATTTTATTTTTGAGATAAATAAAACTTGGGAGTTTCACTTTTGTTGCCCAGGCTGGAGTGCAGTGACATGGTCTCGGCTCACGGCAACCTCCGCCTCCCAAGTTCAAGTGATTCTTCTGCCTCAGCCTCCCAAGTAGCAGGGATTACAGGTACCCACCACCACACCCAGCTAATTTTTGTATTTTGAGTAGAGACAGGATTTCATCACATTGGCCAGGCTGGTCTCGAACTGCTGACCTCAAGTGATCCACCTGCCTTGGCCTCCCAAAGTGCTGGGATTACAGGCATGAGCCACTGTGCCGGCTGAATGTCCTTCCTTTTTAAGGCTAAATCCTATCCCAGCCTACGGAGGGACCACATTGTTTATCCATTCATCTCTTGGTGGGCACTAGAGTGGCTTCCGTCTTTTTCCTGTTATGAATCGCACTGCTGTGGACATGGGGGTACAAGTGTCTCTTTGAGTCCCTGCTTTCAAATCCTTTGTGTGTATACCCAGAATCAGAATTTCTAGGTCATACAGTAATTCTATGTTTAATTTCTTTTTTTTCTTTTTTTTTTTTTTTTTTTGAGACAGAGTCTCGTTCTGCCACCCAGGCTGGACTGCAATGGCGTGATCTCGGCTCACTGCAACCTCCGCCTCCCAGGCTCAAGCGATTCTCGTGCCTCAGCCTCCTGAGTAGCTAAGATTACAGGCGCCCGCCACCACACCTAGCTAATTTTTTTGTATTTTGAGTAGAGACACGGTTTCACCACATTGCCCAGGCTGGTCTCGAACTCCTGACTCAGGCAATCTGCCGGCCTCGGCCTCCCAAAGTGCTGGGATTACAGACGTGAGCCACGGCACCTGGCCTGATTCTATGTTTCATTTCTCTAAGGAACCAGCGTACCCTTTTCCATAGCGGCGGCACCATTTTTTATTCCCACCATCACTGCACAGGAATTTCGATTTTTCCACATCCTTGCCTTGTGGCGTACACATCCCTCACCCCAACACCTTCTTGGTATCTGCTTCCAGAGCACCCCACTGGGCGACCATCAAGCCCACAGCTGGGTTTCTAACCACTGTGTTTCCCAGATTCCCTCCTGGATGCTCCATCTTCTGAATGCCTTTGGGCCACAGATGGCCTGAGAAGGAGGTTTCTGCTAGCATAAGCCACTGTAGTACAGTGTACACAGCAGATATCAAGGTCCTGGGAGCATCCTTCCCCTAATTTTTTTTTTTTTTTTTTTTTTAAGATGGATTTCGCTCTTGTTATCCAGGCTGGAGTACAGTGGCATGATCTCTGCTCACCGCAACCGCCGCCTCCCAGGTTCAAGCGATTCTCTCGCCTCAGCCTCCCAAGTAACTGGGATTACCGGCATGCACCACCATGCCCAGCTAATTTGTTTTTTAGTATTTTTTTTTTTTTAGTAGAGACGGAGTTTCTTCATGTTGGTCAGGCTGGTTTCGAACTCCCGACCTTAAGTGATCTGCCCACCTTGGCCTTCCAAAGTGCTGGGATTACAGGCATGAGCCAACGTGCCCAGCCTCCTTTCCCTAATTCTTGGTCAACCATCCCCACTCACTTTCCACAACCTGACTGAAGCCCTCCCATTCTTCTCAGCTCCCAAGACCTCCCACCCCTGCCTGAGACACACCAGCTGGTGGCCTCCTTGCTCCCAAGAGGAAGAGCAGTGACGTGGTCCATTACACGCCTTCCCAGTCTTTACCCGGAACTCCATCCGCACCCACCTCGTGGCCTTCCTTCCTCCCTGTTCCCAGCTGTGATCAGCCCTTCCCCTCTATCCTGGGCCTGTCCCTTTGCAACTTCCAGGTTGGCATCCACCAGCCATTCTGTCTGTCCTGAGCCTCTGCTCCATTCCCCTGGCTGTGGACTCAGCCTTGTCAGATCCCAGCTCTGCCACATCCCGGCTGGGTAAGACACAGATGCACCTCTTCTGTAAAATGAGGAATAAAAAAAGAAACATGGGACCAGGCACAGTGGCTTACACGTTAAGAGGCCAAGGCGGGAGGATTGCTTGAGCCCAGGAGTTTGAGACCAGCCTGGGCAACATAGTGAAACCCCGTCTCTACTAAAAATACAAAAATTAGCTGAGCGTGGTGGCGGGTGCCTGTAATCCCAACTACTCGGGAGGATGAGGCAGGAGAATCGTCTGAACCCGAGAGGCGGAGGTTGCAGTGAGCCAAGATCACGCCACTGCACTCCAGCCTGGTGACACAGCGAGACTCCATCTCAAAAAAAAAAAAAGAAGAAAAATAAATAAAATTAGCTGGGCATGGTGGTGCGTGCCTATAGTCCCAGCTACTCAGGAGGCTGAGGCAGGAGGATCGCTTGAGCCCAGGGGTTTAAGGATGCAGTGAGTCATGATCATGCCACCACACTGCAGCCCAGGAGACAGAGTGAGATCTTGTCTCAACAACAACATACAAACAAAAATGATGCTTTCTTATCCTTGTCACAAACAACTGGTGCTATTTTCTTAGTGCACAATTAACAAAATTCATCCATGCTTCCAGTTCACCAGATCAATAGTGTCTGTACCATTCCACACAGAAGAAAATGTTATTTATTTTCTACCTTTTTTTTTTTTTTTTTTTTAAGGCATTCAGAAGATGGAGCATTCAGGAAGGAATCTGGGAAGCACAGTGGTTAGGAACCCAGCCATGGGGCTTGACTTGCCCAATGGGGTGTTTTGGAAGCACACACCAAGAAGGTGTTGGGGTGCGGGATGTGTACGCCACAAGGCAAAGATGTGGAAAAATGGAAATTCCTGTGCAGTGATGGTGGGAATAAAAAATGGTGCCGCCGCTATGGAAAAGGGTACGCTGGTTCCTTAAAGAAATGAAACATAGAATCAGGCCGGGCACGGTGGCTCTCGTCTGTAATCCCAGCACTTTGGAGGCCGAGGCTGGCAGATTGCCTGAGTCAGGAGTTCGAGACCAGCCTGGGCAACGTGGTGAAACCCTGTCTCTACTCAAAATACAAAAAAATTAGCTAGATGTGGTGGTAGGCGCCTGTAATCTTAGCTACTCAGGAGGCTGAGGCACGAGAATCACTTGAACCCAGTAGGCGGAGGTTGTAGTGAGCCAAGATCGCGCCATTGCACTCCAGCCTGGGCAACAAGAGTGAAAGTCTGTCTCAAAAAAAAAAAAAAGAAAAGAAAATACACACACACACACACACACACACACACACGCATTTCTTGCTTCTTCTCACTTCTGGTGGCTACTGGCATTCTTTTGTTTGTGGCTAAATCATCCAATCTCTGCAACTATCTTTACATGACCTTCTCCTCTTCTGTCAAAACTCTCTCTGACTCTTTATTTTATTTATTTATATATTTATTTTTAGAGATAGGGTCTCACTCTGTCACTCAGGCTGAAGTGCAGTGGCATGATCTCGGCTCACTGCGACCTCTGCCTCCTGGGTTCAAGCGATTTTCCTGCCTCAGTCTCCCAAGTAGCTGGGACCACAGGCATGCGCCACTGCGCCTAGCTAATTTTTGTATTTTTAGTAGAGACGGGGTTTCACCATGTTGGCCAGGCTGGTCTTGAACTCCTCAGTCTCCCAAAGTGCTGGGATTACAGGCGTGAGCCACTGCACTGGGCCTATTTTTAAACTGGGTGTAATTTACATATAATAAGTGTATGTAAACTGTAAGCAGAAGGTTTGATGAGCCTTGATAGCATACACACCTTTTAACCATGACTCCATCAAGGTACAGAATGTTTCTAAAAATAGTACTACCATTCCATCCAGCCATCCCACTACTGGGTATCTACCCAAAGGAAAAGAAATCGATATATCAAAAAGATACTTGCACTCATATGTTTATTGCAGCACTATTCACAATAGCAAAGCTATGGAATCAACCTAAGTGTCCATCAATGGATGATTGAATAAAGAAAATGTGGAAATGTGTTTTACATACACCACAGAATACTCTTCAGCCATAAATAGTATAGTATTCTTTGCAAAAGAATGAGATCATATCTTTTGCAGCTTCATGGATGGAACTGGAGGCCATTCTCTCTCTCTCTCTCCCCTTTTTTTTTTTTTTTTGAGACAGAGTCTAGCTCTGTCGCCCGGGCTGGAGTGCATGGAGTGCAGTGGCGCAATCTTGGCTCACTGCAACCTCCGCCTCCCGGGTTCAAACAATTCTCCTGCCTCAGCCTCCTGAGTAGCTGGGATTACAGGCATGAGCCACTGCGCCCGGCCCTGGAGGCCATTGTCTTAAGTGAAACAAGCCAGACACAGACAAATATCACATGTTCTTACTTATAAGTGGGTGCTAAACAGTGTGTACACCTGGACGTAGAGAGTGGGATGATTGACAATGGAGACTCAAAAGGAGGGGGAGAGGCGGTGGGTGATGAGAAAATACATGTGTATGATGTAAAGCCCCGACTTGACCACTAGGGGCGCAATCTATGCATATAACAAAATGGCAAGGCCGAGCCTGGTGACTTAGGCCTGTAATCCCAGTACTTCGGGAGGCCGAGGCAGGCTGATGGCTTGAGGTCAGAAGTTGGAGACCAGCCTGGGCAACATGGTGAGTGCCCGTCTCTACAAAAACTACAAAACTTAGCCAGGCGTGGTGGCACATGGCTGTGTTCCAGCTACTCAAGAGGCTGAGGTTGGGAGGATCGCTTGAACCCGGTAGGTGGAGATTGCAGGGAACGGAGATGGCACCACTGTACTCCAGCCTGGGCGATAGAGTGAGATCCTGTCTCCGAATCAAAAATAGTACTTGTACCCCATACATTTACATATATTTAAAAATGCTATATGTGTAAACTTGTTTTTTAAAAAGATGTGAAATATTGGCCAGGTACAATGGCTCACACTTGTAATCCTATCACTTTGGGAGGCCGAGGCAGGTGGATCACCTAAGGTCAGGAGTTCGATACCAGCCTAACCAACATGGTGAAACCCCATCTCTACTAAAAATACAAAAAAGTTAGCCGGGCAGCGCCTGTAAACTCGGGAGGCTGAGGCAGGAGAATCGCTTGAACCCAGGAAGTGGAGATTGCAGAGAGCCGAGATCACGCCACTGCACTCCAGCCTGGGTGACAGAGTGAGACTCTGCTTCAAAAATAATAATAATAAAAAAGATGTGGAGTATTTCCATCAACCCAAAAATCTCCCTCATGCCTCTTCCCTGTCTGTTGGGGTCCCCAACCTCCAGAGGTAACTGTGATTCTCCATCATGTTAAACTCCTTTGATCTCTCAGAGGACTTTATAGAAATGGAATCCTGTAGTCTGGTATGGGTTGAGCTCCCTTTGCTCAACATAACATCAGTAGCATTCAGCAGTATTGCTGATGGAACAAGAAGGTCATGTTCACAGCAGCACTATTCACAATAGCCAAAAGGTGAAAGCAACCCAGGTGTCCATCAATAGATGAATAGGTAAACACAATGTGGTGTATCTATACAGTGGAATATTATTTAGCCATAAAAAGGAAGGAAATCCCAACACATGGTACAATATGGATGAACCTTGAGGATATTATGCTCCATGAAAAGTGCAATTAGCCAGTCTCAACAAATCCTGTCTGCCTTTTTTTTTTTTCTTTTTTTTTTTTTTTTTTTGAGACAGAGTCTCGCTCTGCCGCCCAGGCTGGAGTGCAGTGGCGTGATCTTGGCTCACTGCAAGCTCCGCCTCCCGGGTTCACGCCATTCTCCTGCCTCAGCCTCCCGAGTAGCTGGGACTACAGGCGCCCGCCACCTCGCCCGGCTAGTTTTTTTGTATTTTTTAGTAGAGACGGGGTTTCACTGTGTCAGCCAGGATGGTCTCGATCTCCTGACCTCGTGATCCGCCCGTCTCGGCCTCCCAAAGTGCTGGGATTACAGGCTTGAGCCACCGCACCCGGCCTTTTCTTTTTTTCAGACTGAGTGTCACTCTGTCATCCAGGTTGGTCTTGAATTTCTGACCTCATGATTCACCTGCCTCAGACTCCCAAAGTGCTGAGATTACAGCAGCCATGAGCCACGGCACCTAGCCATCCTAACCTTTTTTTTTTTTTTTCCTGAGATGGAGTCTTCCTCTGTCACCCAGGCTGGAGTGCAGTGGTGTGATCTCAGCTCACTGCAACCTCTGCCTCCCGGGTTCAAGCGATTCTCCTCCCTCAGCTTCCCAAATAGCTGGGACTACAGGTGTGCACCACTATGCCCAGCTAATTTTTGTATTTTTTAGTAGACACAGAGTTTTACTACATGTTGCCCAGGCTTGTCTCAAACTCCTGATCTCAGGTGATCTGCCCGCCTTGGCCTCCCAAAGTGCTGGGATTACAGGTGTGAGCCACCGCACCCAGCCATCCTAATCATTTGTGTGTGTGTAAGTGTGTGTGTGTATGTGTGCGTGTGATGAAGTTTTGCTTTTGTTGCCCAGGTTGGAGTGCAATGACGTGATCTTGGCTCACTGCAACTTCTGTCTCCCCGGTTCAAGGGCTTCTCCTGCCTCTGCCTCCCAAGTAGCTGGGATTACAGCCACCCGCCACCGCTCCCAGATAATTTTTATATTTTTAGTAGAGACGGGGTTTCACCATGTTGCCCAGGCTGGTCTCGAACTCCTGACCTCAGGTGATCTGCCCGCCTTGGCCTCCCAAAGTGCTGGGATTTCAGGTGTGAGCCACCACACCTGGCCATCCTAACTATTTTTAAGTGCATAGCTGAGTGGCATTGAATACATTCACCTGGTTGAGTGCCCATCACCACCATCCATCTCCAGAACTTTCACAACTTCCCAAACTGAAAGTCTTCCCATGAAACATTCACTCCCCATCCCCACTCCCCAGCCCCTGGCACCCTCTATCCTACTTTCTCTCTCTATGAATCTGACCACTCTAGGGACCTCCTATGAGTGGGATCATACAGGATTTGTCATTTTGAGACTGGCTAATTTCACTGAGCATAATGTCCTCAGGGTTCATCCATGTTGTAGCATGTGTCAGAATTTCCTTCTTTTTTATGGCTAAATAATATTCCACTGTATGGATATACCCCATTGTGTTTATCGATTCATCTGTTGATGGACACTTGAGTCACTTTCACCTCTTGGCTATTGTGAATTGTGCTGCTATGAACATGGGTGTGCAAATAGCTCTTTGATACTCTAACCTCTTTGGGATATATACACCTAAGTGGGATTGCTGGATCATATGATGATTCTGTTTACTTTTTTGAGGAAGCGCCATACTGTTTTGCACAGTGGCTGCACCGTTTTTGCACTCCCACCGATAATGGGAATTTCCAACTTCTTCACATCTTCCCCCACACTTCTTGTTTTCTGATATATATCATATATATATAAAAATCATACATATAATGTTACCATATTAGCATGTCAGATCATATGTAGTGTTATTAGTCACATAGTTTTATATATATATATATATTTTTTTTGTGTGTGTGTAAATTTACCAGGTACAAATGCCATCTTTGTTTTTGTTTTCTTTTTTTTTTTTTTTTTTTTTTTTTTTGAGACGGAGTCTTGCTCTGTAGCCCGGGCTGGAGTGCAGTGGCCGGATCTCAGCGCACTGCAAGCTCCGCCTCCCGGGTTTGCGCCATTCTCCTGCCTCAGCCTCCGGAGTAGCTGGGACTACAGGCGCCCGCCACCTCGCCCGGCTAGTTTTTTGTATTTTTAGTAGAGACGGGGTTTCACCGTGTTAACCAGGATGGTCTCGATCTCCTGACCTCGTGATCCGCCCGTCTCGGCCTCCCAAAGTGCTGGGATTACAGGCTTGAGCCACCGCGCCCGGCCTCATTTTTGTTTTGAGATAGAGTCTCGCTCTGTCACCCAGGCTGGAGTGCAGTGGCATGATCTCGACTCACTGCAACCTCCACCTCCAGGGTTCAAGCAATCCTCCCAACCTCAGCCTCCCAAGTAGCTGGGATTACAGGCATGTGCCACCATGCCTGGCTAATTTTGTACTTTTAGTAGAAACAGGGTTTCACCATGTTGGCCAGGCTGGTCTCGAACTCCTGACCTCAGATGATTCGCCCAACTTAGCCTCCCAGAGTGCTGGGATTACAGGCATGAGCCATCATACTTGGCCTCCTTTTTGTTTTGGAGACAAGTTCTGGCTCTATCGCTCAGGGTGGAGTGCGGTGGTGTGATCTCAGCTCCCTGCAACCTCCGCCTTCTGGGTTCAAGTGATCCTCTCAACCTTGTCCTCCTGACTAGCTGGAACACAGGCAGGTGCCACCAAGCCTGGCTAAGGTTTGTACTTTTTGTAGAGAAGGGGTCTTGCCATGTTGCCCAGGCTAATCTTGAACTCCTGAGCTCTGATACATACCATACATATATGATATATAATATATATCAGCATATATATTTATGAGGATATATATATGTATATACATGTGTGTGTGAGGCAATATATCATTGGTTTTTGATTTGCATTTCCCTAATGACTAATGATGTCAGGCGTCTTTTTCATGTCCTTATTGGCCACTTGTACATCTTCTTTGGAGAAATGTCTATTCAAGTCCTTTGCCCAGTTTTTAGTTGGATTATTGGATTTTTGTTGTTGAATTGCAGAAGGTATCTTTATGTATTATGGATACCAACCCCTCATCAGGTATGTATTTGCAAATGTTTTATCCCATTCCGTAGGCTGCCTTTTCACTTTGTTGATTGTTTCCTTTGATGCACAAAAGATTTTAAGTTTGAAGTAATCCCATTTGTCTATTTTTGGCTTTTATTGCCCATACTTTTGTGTCATATTCTTTTTTTTAAGTAATTAATGTATTTTTTGAGACAGGGTCTCACTCTATCACCCAGGCTGGAGCGCCATGGCATGATCTCGGCTCACTGCAACCTCCGCCTCCTGGATTCAAGCGATTCTCTTGCCTCGGCCTCCCAAGTAGCTGGGACTACAGGCACCTGCCACCACGCCCAGCTAATTCTTTTGTATTTTTAGTAGAGACGGGGTTTCACCATGTTGGCCAGGCTGGCCTTGAACTCCTGGCCTCGAGTGATCCACCCACCTTGACCTCCTGAAGTTCTGGGATTACAGGCATGAGCCCCTGTGCCCGGCCACTTTTGTGTTATATTCAATAAACCATTGCGGAAGTGAACAGAACAAACTTTCTTCAGCCTCCTAACTTTTGTATGTGCTGCTTCTTCTGCCTAAAAGGTCTCTCCTTTGGTCCAGCTAACTCTTATTTGTCTATTAACGCTAACCTCTTGTGGGAAGACTTCCCTGACCATCCCTGGGCCCAAAAGTTGGGTGTATACCCAAAGGAATAGAAATCATTCTATCATAAAGACACATGGAAGTGTATGTTCATTACAACACTATTCACAATAGCAAAGACATGGAATCAACATAAATGCCTATCAACAATAGACTGGATAAGGAAAATACGGTATATGGCTGGCCACGGTGGCTCATGCCTGTAACCCTAGCACTTTGGGAGGCCAAGGTGGGCGGATCACCTGAGGTCAGGAGTTCGAGACCAGCCTGGCCAACATGGTGAAACCCTGTCTCTACTAAAAATACAAAAATTAGCCAGGCATGGTGGTGGGCACCTGTAATCCCAGCTGCTCAGGAGGCTGAGATGAGAGAATCGCTTGAACCTGGGAGGTGGAGGTTGCAGTGAGCCGAGATCGCACCATTGCACTCTAGTCTGGGCAAAAAAAAAAAAAAAAAAAAAAAAAAAAAAAATCATAATAATCCATATAACAAACTCCCATGACACAAGTTTACCTATATAACAAATCTGCACATTTGCCCCTGAACTTAAGTTAATTTTTTTTTTTTTTTGAGATGGAGTCTCGCTGTGTTACCCAGGCTGGAGTGCAGTTGTGGGGTCTTGACTCACTGCAAGCTCCACCTCCCGGGTTTAAGTGATTCTCCTGCCTCAGCCTCCCAAGGAGCTGGGATTACAGACACCTGCCACTACGCCCGGCTAATTTCCTGTATTTTTAGTAGAGACAGCATTTCACCATGTTGGCCAGACTGGTCTCAAACTCCTGACCTCGTGATCCGCCCGCCTCGGCCTCCCAAAGCGCTGGGATTGCAGGCGTGAGCCACTGCACTCGGCCAAAAGTTAAAATGTTAAAAAAAGAAATACAATAGCCAGGGGTTATGTCTTGAGACCATCCACGGGGGGGAGGGGGGGAAGCCTTCTCTAAATTGCAACAAAAAATAGACGATCATAAACAACCCGAATCATAAAATCATCATCTCCGTGATCACCACCAGACAATCAACAGCCAGCAAATCCCCTCAAACAGCCCCCGCTTTAGAGTTCTTGGGTCTGTCTGAAAGAGACCTCAACGCGTGCATGTTCCAAACGAAGAGAACCCAAAGGTCACTTCTGAAGTCACATCCTCTATCCACCCGCCAGGCAAGGCCAAAACAAACAGGCGCTGATAAGCCGGCTCTATTCTGAGTAGAGAAGGGTCAGCTTATCACCCAGCTGGCCCTGCCCTCAATGGAAAGACACGTTCCTCTCCTTGGCCCAGAGACGGGAATGTGTTCAACAGCACAGAAAAATTAAGAAATGAAAGAAATAAATAAAATGATTCCAACTGGAGTTCATTCTGTCAGAATAGAGTTACTTGGCCTCGGCACTGTGGATGCTTGGGACCGCATAATACTTTGCGTAGGGAACATCCTATGTGCATGGCAGGACCTTGAATGGCACCCCGGCCTCTACCACCCCAATGCCAATAGCAGCTACACCCCAGTTGTAACAGAGTCTCGCTCTGTCTGCAGGCTGGAGTACAGTGGTGCGATCTCGGCTCACTGCAACCTCCACCTCCTGGGTTCAAGCGATTCTCTTGCCTCAGCCTCCGGAGTAGCTGGGATTACAGGCTTGCGCCACCGTGCCCAGCTCAAGATCAGTCTGGCCAACATGGTGAAACCCCACTTCTACTAAAAATACAAAAGTTATCTGGGCGTGGTGGTGCGTGCCTGTAATCCCAGCTATCGGGGAGGCTGAGGCAGGAGAATCATTTGAGTCCAGGAGGCAGAGGTTGCAGTGAGCTGAGATCGCGCCACTGCACTCCAGCCTGGGCAAAAGAGAGAGACCACGTCTCAAAAAAAAGTAATTTACATAATGATAATAATATACTTTTTTTTTTTTTTTGAGACAGAGTCTCGCTCTGTTGCCCAGGCTGGAGTGCAATGGCACAATCTCAAGTCACTGCAAGCTCACCCTCCTGGGTTCACGCCGTTCTCCTGCCTCAGCCTCCCGTGTCGCAGGGACTACAGGCGCCCACCACCACGCCCGGCTATTCTTTTTTTTTTTTTTTTTTTTTGCATTTTTAGTAGAGATGGGGTTTCACCGTGTTAGCCAGGATGATCTCGATCTCCTGACCTCGTGATCCGCCCACCTCGGCCTTCCAAAGTGCTGGGATTACAGGCGTGAGCCACCGCTCCCGGCCAATAATATACCATTCTTTAAAAGTAACACTCTAAGTCTTGTTTTCTACTTAAAGACATGGGAAAATGAGCAAGATCTATTAATGTGTTAAAAAGCATAAAGCGTGATCCCATTTTCACAAAACGTGGGTATTATATATTTATTTGGGTGTAGATAGAGAACATAAGAAAATACATATGTAGCTGTCTGTGTGTGTGTTTATAGCATTCTAGGAGGATATACAAATATTCATAGTGGTTGAGATCACTACAGGAGACTTCCACGTTCTACATTTTTCTGTTATTTCTTTTTAAAATATGTATTGTTAAGACTGGGCATGGTGGCTCGCACCTGTAATCCCAGCACTTGGGGAGGTCGAGGTGGGCAGATCATGTGAGGCCAGGAGTTTGAGACCAGCCTGGCCAACATGGTGAAACCCTAACTCTACTAACAATACAGAAATTAGCCGGGTGTGGTGGCAGGTGCCTGTAATCCCAGCTACTCGGGAGGCTGAGGCATGAAAATCACTTGAACCCAGGAGGCAGAGATTGCGGTGAGCCGAGATCACACCACTGCACTCCAGCCTGGGCGACAGAGCGAAACTCTGTCTCAAAAAAATATATATATATATGTGTGTGTGTGTGTGTGTGTGTGTGTGTAATGTGTATATATAATATATATAATGTATATGTATAATGTATATATTATTGCTTTTTTCAATTCAACAATTTTTTAAATTTTTACTTGTGGCAAATCACACATAAAATGTACCCTTGTAACTATTTTTCAGGGCACAGTTCGGTGGCATTAAGCACATTCACATGGCTGTCCAGCCATCACCACCATCCTCTCCAGAACTTTCTCATCTTCCCAACTGAAACTCTGTCCCCATGAAACACTCACTCCCCATCTCCCCTCCTCAGTCCCTGGCACCCACCATCCTACTTTCTGTCTCTATGAATCTGATGACTCTAGGGACCTCATGTAAGTGGATGAAGGGGATGTTTGAAAAACCTCAGAATCATCATTAGTGGTTTGGGGGTTCCTGCTATATATGGGAGATTTCAGAGAGGTAAACTAATCCTATGGAGTAAAGGGGCGCCCCTTTCCATCTTCCGGAGAGATGGGAACCAGGGACGAAGATTCCAATAATCCTGACAGAGGCCAGAAACAATGGTCATGTTCCTGGGTTGATTGTTTCTTGCTTTCTGGGAAGGGAGGATGAAAAAACCAGGCCCACCATGCCCCAGAGCCCAGGCCAATTTAGGATAGGAGTGCAGCTTCCACATGGAATCTTGGCAGAATCTGGACATCCTGGGGTCCAAACCCTCTTTTGTGGCAGGGAATCAGAGGCACTGTCCCAGTTGGCGTGGGGTTGGGGTGCTCTCAAGCAGCCAGAAAGACCCGGACAAGGTTTCCTGGCCAGGCGCAGTGACTCACGCCTGTAATCCCAGCACTTTGGGAGGCCGAGGCAGGTGGATCACTGGAGGTCAGGAGTTCAAGACCAGCCTCGCCAACATAGTGAAATCCTATCTCTACTAAAAATACAAAAAATTAGCTGAGCGTGATGGTGGGCGCCTGTAATCCCAGCTACCCAAGAGGCTGAGGCAGGAGCATTGCTTGAGCCCGGGAGGTGGAGGTTGCAGTGAGCTGAGATCATGCCACTGCACTCCAGCCTGGGCAACAGAGCGAGACTCCGACTCAAAATAAAAAAATAAAAAAAAAAAAAAAGAAAAGAAAAAAGAGAGCAATTTTTAAATAAAGTAAAACACAGCTGGTCTTTCATTACTCTGCCACTGTCATTTATTTCAACCAGAAAGAACCTCTCTTCCTGGAAAACTCTTATTCACCCGTCAAAACCCAGCTTCAAGTTTACTTCCCTTGACCCACTTTTCTACTACATCTCAGATGTAGAAAATGAGATCCTCCCTTCACTATGATACTATGGGAGTCAATAAACCTCCAAAGCATTCAACTCAATAAGTCCTAGAGAAATAAGCTGAGACAGGAATTTGTCCTGGGTAACAAAAGTGGAACTTCATTCATTAAAATACATAAAAAGGCTAGAATAAAGAAAATAATTTGGGAAATAGAATTTGTTTTTCTTTTTCTGTTTCTTGAATAAACTGGCTAGAGTTTATTCAAGAAACAGAAAAAGAAAAACAAATTCAATTATCTAAACAACAGAAAGGTGGCTATAAATTCAGATGTAGAATTTTTTTAAAATAAAAGAATATGATATACAACTCTATGCCAAAATTTTTAAAATCTCAGTGAAACTGAGCTTTCTATAAACATGTAAATTATCAACATTAATTCAAGGAATAGAGGCACTGAATGAATAACTAAATAATGATGAAATAAACTAAAGATACTGTGAAAAATAACCTCCAAAAAGGTCAATCCCAAATGGTTTATGGAATCATTTAACCTTCAAAAGTTCAAGAAATAGATAAAGATTCCTAAAATAGACGAGAAATGTCCTAATCATTCTATAAACAGCCCAATCCTGGTACAAAACCTGACAATCTACCAAAACATTTTTAAGACCAAGTTCTCTCTCTCTCTGTCTCTTTTTCTGTCTCTCTCTCTCTCTCTCGTAGACAAACACACACACACACACGCACACACACACAGAGCTAAGTAAATAAAACTAGGTTCACTAACTCTTTTTTTTTTTTTGAGACAAGGTCTCGCTCTGTCACCCGGGGTGGAGTGCAATGGTTCAATCGTAGCTCATAGCAGCCTCCACCTCCCGGACTCAAGCAATCCTCCCACATGAGCCTCCCAAGTGACTGGGACTATGGGCACACACCACCATGCTTGGCTAAGGTTCACAGACTCTCATCCATAATTCTGAAAACCTAAATGCTCTGGGCACACAAAATATTTGGCATAAATTTGGCGCCAAAACTAAGTTGGTAACCAACTTCACTAAGAGTGATATGAGCCTATTGATGACACATGATTTATGACACCTATATGAATATTCATGGATGGTCTCTGCTGAAATATTAATGTGCTTGATTATGAGGTCCTCCTATATAAACCATAAGTCGTGTTAGGTAGTAACACATGATATGCACTCTATTGAATATGTGTGTATTAAAATACTAAATGATATATAATTAATAAATTATTATAATAAAATTAATTAATAATTAATAAAATTATTAATACATAATAAAATAATAAACTACATCTGAGTTTATAGCCACTTTTTTGTTGTTTAGGTAATTGAATTTCTTTTCTTTTTCCGTTTCTTGAATAGAGTTTATTGAAGATCTTAGAGGTCTACACCAGGAACACACGTACGAATCAATGTAGGTAGCAATGTGTTGGAACTGGCTCAGAATGGGTCACACGGGCCAATGGGCAGCATCTCTTCCCAACTTACCCTTAGCACCATCATCCTGGGTAGCTTGGATCACCCACAGTGCGAGTATTTACACCACTGGAATTGGCAAATGTTACAAACTTGGGACTTTTTTTTTCCATTGGCCAGCACCTTCTTGAACACTGGGAAATCTTTTAAGTAAAACTCACTGTCTGTAGGTAAAAGAAAAAAAAATAGTGCCTGTTCATCTCCAAAGAATTCAAACAGTGGTTAGATAAAATCTCTCTTTTTTTTTTTTTTTGAGATGAAGTCTGTCTCTGTCGCCCAGGCTAGAGTGTAGTGGCACCATCTCGGCTCACAGCAACCTCTACCTTCCGGGTTCAAGCAATTCTCCTGCCTCAACCTCCCAAGTAGCTGGGATTACAGGCGCGTGCTACCACGCCTGGCTAATTTTTGTTTTTTTAGTAGAGACAGGGTTTCGCCATGTTGGTCAGGCTGGTCTCGAACTCCTGACCTTATGATCTGCCCACCTTGGCCTCCCAAAGTGCTGAGATTACAGGCATGAGCCACAGTGCCCAGCTGATGGTTTGATAAAATCTTTATCCATTTCTGATATAAAAGTTTAGTAAATTAGTAGTGGAGGATATTTTTATTGTCTAATGGGGGCAGTATAGCCCAGGTAAACACAAAGGCTCTGAAGTTCTATTCCCTGTGTTTAAATTCTGATTCTTTCACTTTCTGGTTTTTCGTGGGCTCTCTGAGCCTATGCTTTCTCCTATGCATATGTAATAATATCAGTACCTACCGCTGAAGGCTATCTGCAGGAATTAAGTGAAATAATTCCTGTAAAGTGGTTAGAAAAATGCCGGACAAATATTAATAGTAAAAACCTAGTAAATGGTAGCTAGTGCTATGAATTGTTAAATATAGGAAAAGATTATATTTTCTTGATCATAAATGGTTCTATCTCAATCACTGCATCATGTTTAACAAGGAGTCTGGGTGCAGTGGCTCATGCCTGTAATCCCAGCACGTTGGGAGGTTGAGGCGGGCAGATCACTTGAGGTCAGGAGTTCGACACCAGCCTGGGCAACATGGCGAAACCCTGTCTCTACAAAAAATACAACAATTAGCCAGGAGTGGTGGTGTGTGCCTGTAGTCACAGCTACTTGGGAGGCTGAGGCAGGAGAATTGCTTGAACTCGGGAGATGGAGGTTGCAGTGAGCTGAGATCATGCCACTGCACTCCAGCCTGGGTGATGGACCCACGCTCCATCTCAAAAAAATAAATAAAAAATAAATAACAAGGGGATCGGGCATGGTGGCTCATGACTGTAATCCCAGCACTTTGGGAGGCCGAGGTGGGCGGACCACGAGGTCAGGAGATCGAGACCATCCTGGCTAACACGGTGAAACCCCGTCTCTACTAAAAATGCAAAAAATTAGCCAGGCGTGGTGGTGAGCGCCTGTAGTCCCAGCTACTCGGGAGGCTGAGGCAGGAGAATGGCATGAACCCAGAAAGCGGAGCTTGCAGTGAGCTGAGATCGCGCCACTGCACTCCAGCCTGGGTGACTGAGCGAGGCGAGACTCCATCTCAAAAAAAAAAAGAAAACAGAAAATCCTTAAGCCGACCCGAATATAGATAACTATCTGGTGTTTATAAATGAACAACTTTAAATCAGAATGCAAATAGCTACTTATTCAAGAAATGGGTCTTGGACAACTGAGTAAACATTTGGAATAAGTTTGATCTTCACTTCAACCCATACAACCAAATAAATACTATATGGATTTAAAAAAAAAAAAAGTTAAGTGTAGAAAATTTGCAAAAGCACACTGCTAAAAGAATATTAACCAAAGGTATACATCACAAAGGAAAAGACTGATTAATTTGGTTAGATACAATTTTTAAGCTTCTAAGGGCCAGAAACCATGTTCAAAATGTTAGAAGAGAGAAACAAGAAAAGAATATTTGGCCGGGAGCGGTGGCTCAAGCCTGTAATCCCAGCACTTTGGGAGGCCGAGACGGGCGGATCACGAGGTCAGCAGATCGAGACCATCCTGGCTAACACGGTGAAACCCCGTCTCTACTAAAAAATACAAAAAACTAGCCGGGCGAGGTGGCGGGCGCCTGTAGTCCCAGCTACTCAGGAGGCTGAGACAGGAGAATGGCCCGAACCCGGGAGGCGGAGCTTGCAGTGAGCTGAGATCCGGCCACTGCACTCCAGCCTGGGCGACAGAGCGAGACTCCGTCTCAAAAAAAAAAAAAAAAAAAAAAAAGAATATTTGAGGCCGGGCGCGGTGGCTCAAGCCTGTAATCCCAGCACTTTCGGAGGCCGAGACGGGTGGATCACGAGGTCAGGAGATCGAGACCATCCTGGCTAACACAGTGAAACCCCGTCTCTACTAAAAATACAAAAACTTAGCCGGGGCCGGGCGCGGTGGCTCAAGCCTGTAATCCCAGTACTTTGGGAGGCCGAGGCGGGTGGATCACGAAGTCAGGAGATCGAGACCATCCTGGCTAACATGGTGAAACCCCGTCTCTACTAAAAATACAAAAAACTAGCCGGGCGTGGTGGCGGGCGCCTGTAGTCCCAGCTACTCGGAGGCTGAGGCAGGAGAATGGTGTGAACCCGGGAGGCGGAGCTTGCAGTGAGCCGAGATCGGGCCACTGCACTCCAGCCTGGGTGACACAGCGAGACTCCGTCTCAAAAAAAAAAAAAAAAAAAAAGAATATTTGAAACATATTTGCCAAAGGACACTTTTTATATAAGAAATCTTAGAAAGCAAACTGGGAGCAGTGGCTCACACCTGTAATCCCAGCACTTTGGGAGGCCAAGGCAGGCAAATCACCTGAGATCAGGAATTCGAGACCAGCCTGGCCAACATGGTGAAACCCAATGTCTACTAAAAACACAAAAATTAGCCAGGCATGATGGCTCGCGCCTGTAATTCCAGCTACTTGGTAGGCTGAGGCACAAGAATCACTTGAACCAGCCATTTCTTATTTCCTCAGTTCCAGGCTCCACAAGCCTGAGACAAAAAGAGCATGCACTTTAGACTGACTACCTAGAGATTCTAATCTTGGCTCTTCCATTTTTCAGCTCTGTGACTGTAACTAAGAATCACGTTTCATCTCTCAGAGTCTCTGTTTCCTCATTGTGTTGTTGGAGGAATGATAGTAATGGATGAAATGCTGAATCATGTGTCTGGTACGTAATTGTTGCATTATTGTTGCTACTCCTACCCACCACCTTCACCCCCACCATCATCAACACCATCATTACTGTCACCGTCACCATCTCCATCACTATAATCACCAACATCATTATCACCATCATCACCATCACAATCATCACCATCACCATTACCATCTCCATCATCATCACCACCATCAGTATCACCATCATCATTGTCATCACCATCATCATCATCACCATCACCATTACCATCACCATCACCATTTCCATCATTATAATCACCAACATCACCAACATCAATATCACCATCATTGCCATCACCATCATCATCACCATTGTCACCATTACCATCTCCATCATCATCACCACCGTCAATATCACCATCATTGTCATCACCATCATCATCACCACCGTCACCATTACCGTCACCATCACCATTTCCATCATTATAATCACCAACATCAATATCACCATCATTGTCATCACTGTCATCATCACCACCATTATCACCACCATCATCATCACCATCATTATGATCACCATCATCATCTTCATTATCATCATCACCACCATCATCATATCACCATTATCTTTACTGCCATTGTCACCAACATTGCCACCATCAATATCATCATCATTGTCATCATTGTCATCACCATCATCATTACTATCACCATCATCATCTCCATCACCATTATCACCAGCATCATCACCATCAACACCATCATCATTATCACCATCATCTCCACCACCACTATTATAATAATCATCAATATCACCATCACCATCATAATCGTCATTGTTATTACCACTGCCGTCATCAAAATCATTACCATCACTATAATTACTATCCTCATCACCATCATTAACTTCATCACCACCATCATCACTATCATAATCAATATAATCACCATCACCATTATCACCATCACCACCACCAACATCATTATTATAATTATCATTCTTGTTGCTGTTATTATGTTCTATCGTTAAGTTCATAATGATCCAGTTTGTGATAAGATGACACACTAGTGTGGGCTGCTAGCTTCCTCCCTACAAAACCAACACAGGAGACACCACAGAAGAGAGATGGAAGCAAGGCATTGAGGGATTAATATAAAAACCATGAGAAACCCTGCTGGTGAACAGGTACATGTGTTTGGGGGGGGCACAGTAAATCATAGGACAGGAGGGAGGTGGGCAGAAGGAGATTTACATTCCGTTTGTGCCTTTCCCCTTTATTATCCTGGGAGGGTCAGTGTTAGTTTCATGTCTCAGGTGGGGTTGTTTGGAAGCAGACACAGAAACAGAGTTTTAGGTGCAAGATATTTATTAGAGGCCAACACCTATGAAAGGAAGGGAGAGGAAGCAGGATGAGCAGAGAGGGAAATCACGGTGCATGGTAGATTCTCAACAAAGATGGTTGAATGAATAAAGACTTGAACTAGTGGAGTTATATGCCCAGAGTGGGGCAGTTAACTTCCGTTTCTTCCTTCCATGAAGGTTTTTTTAGGTGTGCACTTAATAATAAACAATAGCGAATATCATTTGAGTGCACACACACCAGACACTGTTTTCTAAGCACTTTACATGGGTTTGCTCTGAATTTTGAATTATTATCGTTGGCCAGGTGCAGTGACTCACGCCTGTAATCCCAGCTCTTTGGGAGGCCAAGGCGGGCAGATCACTTGAGGCCAGGAGTTCGAGACCAGCCTGGCCAACATGGTGAAAAAATACAAAAAATACCCGGGCAGGGTGGTACACGCCTGTAATCCCAGCTATTTGAGAGGCTGAGGCACAAGAATTGCTTAAAACCAGGGGGTGGAGGTTGCAGTGAGCCAAGGTCGAGCCACTGCACTCCAGCCTGGACGACAGAGTGAGACTCTGTCTCAAAAAAAAAAAAAAAAAAAAAGGCAGAGTGCGGTGGCTCACGCCTATAATCCCAGCACTTTGGAAAGCCAAGAAGGGCAGATCACTTGAGGTCAGGAGTTCAAGACCAGCCTGGCCAACATGGTGAAACCCCGTCTCTACTAAAAATACAAAAAAAATTAACTGGGTATGGTGGCACATGCCTGTAATTCCAGCTACTCGGGAGGCTGAGGCACGAGAATGGCGTAAACACGGGAGGCGGAGCTTGCAGTAAGCCAAGATCATGCCACTGCACTCCAGCCTGGGCGACATAGCGAGACTCCGTCTCAAAAAAAAAAAAAAAAAAAAATTAGCTAGGCATGGTGGCGCATGCCTATGATCCCAGCTACTTGGGAGGCTGGGTCAGGAGAATCACTTGAACCTGGGAGGCGGAGGTTGTAGTGAGCTGAGATCACTCCATTGCACTCCAGCCTGGAGCCTGAAACAGAGCCAGACTCTGTTTCAAAAAAAATAAATAAAAGATCATCATACGGAGTGAATAGATCAGACGAAGGAGGCTCAGATGTTAAACAACTTTCCCGTATGAGTAGTAAATAGTGGAGCATGGAACCTGGTTGGAAATAAACTGGACAGGTTCCTGATTGTACAAGCTTCCGTTCCAGCTGCAGAGAGAGAACAATGAATAAATTCCGGTAACAATGAATAAAGTCAAAAAGTGTCATGAGAATAGAATAAAGAAAGTAGCGGGGTGGGGGGCATGGAGAGGGAGGCCTGCCTGAGGTGACTTGTGACTTGTGATTCGAAGTCTAGAGAATGAGAAGGGGCATCCATGAAGATCCGGGAAGCAGAGGGGGCCTGGAAGACAGAATGCTGAGCAGAGGGAACAGCATGTGCAAAGTCCCAGGGGCTGGAGAGAGGTCTGTCTGAAAGACAAAAAGGCAGCCTGTATATTCGATTTGTTGGGAGGAAGATATAAAGCAGCGTTCGTAACTTCGTAGTCCTGGGCCTGGCACCCAGCCCACACTGACTAACTGCAACAATTGTTATGATTTCATTCTAAGAGGTGGGCGCCTCTGCAGCTGCCCCCGGGGGGCTGAGCTTTTGGAAGTCCCCTAGCCTTCGGATGTGACCATGGAACAAGCAACGTCTGCCGTGGGAACCTCTCCCAGGTCTGGCTCAGGAAAGCCTGGGAAGGTCCCAACCAGTCAGCCAGTCATTCTTCCTCACGTCCTCAAACACAGCCCTGGGGTCACCCACACCTACCTTCCAGGAAGATGGCTGGGGATTCAGCACCCCTCCCATTCTCCTAAGACCTCTGTCAGATGACAGCTGACTGCTTTTTCTTTCTTTCTTTTTTTTTTTTTTTTTTAACACAATAGTCACTTTGGAGAATGGAACAACTAAAAAAAAAAAAAAAAAAGAAAGTGCTCAAAAGTCATTTTTATCCAAAATATTTGCGTGTATTGACTACATATTTTATGCACACTGCAATGACTGTTGCTCAAGGCAGAGTTCTTAAGAAACTAACGGGCCACACGCGGTAGCTCACCGCTGTAATTCCAGCACTTTGGGAGGCCCAGGCGGGTGGATCACTTGAGGTCAGGAGTTCAAGACCAGCCTGACCAACATGGTGATACCCCGTCTCTACTAAAAATACAAAAATTAGCCAGGCGTGGTAGTGCACACCTGTAATCCCAGCCACTAGGGAGGCTGAGGTGGGAGGATCGCTTGAAGTTGGGAGGCAGAGGCTGCAGTGAACTGAGATCAGGTCACTGCACTCCAGCATGGGCAACAGAATGAGACCCTGTCTCAAAAAAAAAGAAAAAGAAAAAAAGAAAGAAACTGAGGCCATTTATATTTTAATAGATGTTTGTGCCAACTAGGGGTAGAAACCCCTGAGTGGTGGAGCAAAGGCATTTAAACTGAACTCCCCACTATGGGAAGTACCACAAGACCCAAGCCCCTGGTTATGAGATTGGGGAAGGGCTATTCTGGTTGACCTGAAAATATGAGTGCAATTTTGTCTGATTTTGTTAGGAAGTGGAATCTAACTCTCAGCCCTTGAATCTGGGCTGGTTTTGTGATTTTGTGACTGGTAGAACCTGGTGTTGTATGAATGACAGCCTGGGAGATAGGAAAGGAGTGTCGGGGAGGGAGAGACGCAGAGAGAGGGAGATGGATAGATAGAATTATAGATAGATGGATGCATAGGTAGATGATGATAGATGAATAGATAGATAGACAGATAGATAGATGATTATAGTTATAGATAGATGATAGATAGATATAGATAGATGATAGATAGATAGATGATAGATATAGATAGATGATTGATAGATATAGATAGATGATAGATGATAGATAGATGATAGATAGATATAGATAGATGATAGATAGATAGATAGATAGATAGATAGATAGATAGATAGATAGATAGACAGACAGATAGACAGAGCTAGGCACAGTGGCTCAGGCCTGTCATCCTAGCACTTTGGGAGGCTAAGGTGGGAGAATCTCTGCAGTCCAGGAGTTTGAGACCAGTCTGGGCAACACAGTGAGAACCTGTCCCTACAAAAAAAATAAATAATTAGTTGTGTGTGGTGGTACACATCTGTGGTCTCAGCTACTTGAGAGGCTGAGCTGGGAGGATAACTTGAGCTTGAAAGGTTGAGGCTGCACTATGCTATGATGGCACCACTGCACTCAGCCTGGGTGACACAGCAAGACCTTGTCTCAAAAAAAAAAAAATAGATACATAAAAAAATAGATACACATAGATAGATAAATAGATAGTTAGAGTCATAGGTAGATGGATGGATAGATGGATGGATGGATGGATGGATGGATGGATGGATGGATGGATGGATGGATGAATGGATGGATGGATGGACGGATGGACGGACAGACGGACGGACGGATGGATGGAAGGATGGATGGATGGATGGATGATGTATTAGTCCATTCTCATATTGCTACAAAGAAATACCTGAGAGTGGGTAAATTATAAAGAAAAAGTGGGTAATTTATAAAGAAATGCCTGAGAGTGGGTAGTTTATAAAGAACTGGCTCACAGTTCTACAGGCTATACAGGAAGCAGGGTGCTGGCTTCTGGGGATGCCTCAGGGAACTTACAATCATGGCAGAAGGCGAAGAAGGAGCAGGCACATCTTACATGGCAGGAACAGGAGCAAGAGAGTGAAGGAAGGAGAGAGGCGTCAAACACTTTTAAATGACAGGATCTCACGAGAACTCACTCACTATCACAAGAATAGTACAAAGGAGATGGTGCTAAAGCCAGAGGTCCCCAACCTTTTTGGTACCAGGGACCAGTTTCATGGAAGACAATTGGAAGGTGGTGGTTTCGGGATGATTCAAGAACATTACATTTATTGTGCACTATGATGCACTGTTATTATATTATTACTACATTGTAATATATAATGAAATTATTATACAACTGGGCCAGACCCAAGGCGGCTCACGCCTGTAATCCCAGCACTGTGGGAGGCTGAGGCGGGCAGATCTCTTGAAGACAAGAGTGTGAGACTAACCTGGCCAACATGGTGAAACAAATACAAAAATGAGCCTGGCACAGTGGCACAAGCCTGCAGTCCTAGCTACCCAGGAGTCTGAGGTGGGAGAATCACTTGAACTCTGGAGGCGGAGGTTGCCATGAGCTGAGATGGTGCCACGGCACTCCAGCCTGGGTGACAGAGTGAGACTCTGTCTCAAAAATAAATATATAAATAAAATAAAGACAATTCAGAAAACAAAACGGGGGAGGTAAGGAGGGGAGCAGAGAGATAGAGAGAGGCAAAGTCCCTTGAGGGGGTACTGTTTGAGCAGACTAAATTAAGGATAAAGAACCAGATGTGCCCCCAGGATGACATCCACACACCTGTCCAGATGACCCAAACACAGGTTCTCAGCCCCCACCACCCACCGCCCACCTGGGATTCCTAAGCCCTCTCCTGCTGACACCTGGCAGGGTGCTGAGCCCATAAGCGCATCAGAAGAGAGGCGCCCATGGCCATGACCCCTTGCCCACCCGCTAGACACCCTGCCCTTCCTCTGGGGTTCCCAGATGCCCTGGCACAGTGCTACCTTGAGGAAAAGGAAGAGCGTCAGCCAGGGGCAGCGTCTGCCTTGCCGGCCCAGCTGCTGGGGTGGGAGACCTCCTTCCCAGCCCTCTCCCTTCCAGGGCAACCAGAGGAGCAGCTGGAAAGTTCCAGGCTCAGGAAATGCAAATAGATGAATGGAGGGAAGTGGACAGGGACGCTACACCCATAGACTGGTGGGAATTGAGGCTGCCAGTCAAAAGTGCTGACCCTGGAGCCTGTCCCAGACCCTGTCCGCTGGGGAGCCAGGCTGAGAGCTGGGTGGCATTCTTGCTCCCCATCCACCCATGTCTACACAAAGTCCAGCTCATTTTGCCTCTCGAATTTCCCCCTAGAGTCACTCACTTTTCTCTCTCCGATGCCTGGGCCTCTGTCCTGTCTTCCTGAATGACAGCATTGCCACTTTGCCAGCTTCCGGGATTATACCCTCTATCCATTCCTTCCGTGCCCAGTTAAAGGGAGCTTTCTGAAACAAAGAGCAGACTTTGCCTCCCCTCTGCGTAAAACCTTCCATGTCTCCCCCGTTGGCTTAGGGATAAAACTGAAAGCTATGCCACTGGACCCAGACACAATGGCCTCTGTCTCCAGCTTCCCCCGCTATAACCACTTTCCCTCTTGATTCTCCTTGTCGTGGATGGGAGCAATCACCTGTGGCCCTGTGTTTGTCCCAGGTCCCTCACATCCTTCAGGTATCTGCTGGACGCTGCTTCCTGAGGAAGCCTCCCTGGACTTCCCAGTCTGGGGCTCAGGGACTGCTTACCTGGGCTCTGATTATCACCCCTGCCATATTGCTTTGTGCTTACTGAATAATGCAGTGTGGGAAGGGAACTGCTGGGGGCATGGCCCTGCGTCCCCTGATGAGTCTTCTGCAGGTGGTAGTGGTAGGCAGAGGTTGTCCACTACACCATTCGCATGAGTCCAGGTCACTGGCAGAGACAGGCAGGGTTAGCAATACGGTTGCCCGGCCCTCGGCCAATGTGCCTAACACAGATTCCCAGAGGCTGTCTCTGTCAACATGCTGTTAACAAAGCAGATGTTCTAAGAGGTTCTGCATGCTGCAGCCTCTGAGGGACAGTGTGTCACAGAACCTTGCCTCACTGAGCCTCAGCTTCCTCATCTACAGAACGGGGCCAATACGGCCAACAGGGCCTTCCTCCCTGGATGGTTGTGAAGATGGCATGAGATTAAATAAACTACACAGAAAGTGCTCAGAGAGGGGTGACCCCTCTTTTATGATTCATAACCAGCACCAGAAGTCACGCCAGGACACATCTTGCCATTGGAAGTACGTAAAGTAATGGCGCTGTGCTTCTGTGGACATCTCGTTATGAGAATGTTCAGTTCTTGGGTTATATTAAGATGCGGTTTTCCTGTTGAAGCCTCTAAAGTCCCTTGTGGTTTCTCTGGGGTCCAACAGCCTGAATGACAAAGAGAAAGAGCCCAGCCTGCTGTCCCACCACGTGTTACTATGAGAATTGGGGAACCAGCACCTGGGGACACAGAGGCTACTACAGAGTCCCTGAATTGGCTTGCTGCATTTAACAGATAAATATATAAGACACCCAGGTTCCTATATTTGGTCTGGCAACCCTATTTCTGAGTCCACAAGTGTGCTAGGTACTCTCACTTGTCTGAATAAGTAACATCTCCTGCATATATATAGATCTATTTTTCTTTTTCTTTTCTTTTCTTTTTTTGAGACAGGATCTCACTCAATTGTCCAGGCTGGAGTGCAGTGATGCAATCATAGCTCACTGCAGCCTCCACCTCCTGGGCTTGAAGGATCCTCCCACCTCAGTTTCCTGAGTAGCTAGGTCAACAGGTGGGCACCACCATGCCTGGCTACTTTTCAAATTTTTTGTAGAGACGGGATCTTGCTATATTGCCCAGGCTGATCTTGAACTCCTGGGCTGAAGTGATTCTCCGACCTCAGCCTCCCAAAGTGCTGGGATTACAAGCATGAGCCACTGTGCCCAGCCTAATTAGCTAATCTAAGCTTTTTGCCTACACACACAGACACACACACACACACACACACACACACACAGAGAGAGAGAGAACTGAAAGAGGACCAAAAGAAGAATAAAGAAGAATAGTCCAGCCAGGTGCAGTGGCTCACGCCTGTAATACCAGCACTTTGAGAGGCCGAGGCTGGAAGATCACTTGAGGTCAGGAGTTCAAGACCAGCCTGGCCAACATGGTGAAACCCCGTCTCTACTAAAAACACAAAAATTAGCCGGGCATGTGGCATGCGCCTGTAATTCCAGCTACTCAGGAAGCTGAGGCAGGAGGATCACTTGAACCAGGGAGGCAGAGGTTGCAGTGAGCCAGGATCGTGCCATTGCACTCCAGCCTGAGTGACAGATGGAGACTCTGTCCCAAAAAAAGGAAAGAAAAGAAAAAAGAAACAGTTAAAATGTTTCTTACAACGCTAAATGTACATTTGCCATAGGACCCAGAAATTCTATTCCTATGTATTTTACCAAGATAAATGAAAGCATATTCATATTGAAGCCTTGACATAAATATTTGTAGTGATATTATTCATAATTGCCAAGAAAAGATACAATTTGGCTGGGCGTGGTGGCTCACGCCTGTAATCCCAACACTTTGGGAGGCCAAGGCGGGAGGATCACGAGGTCAAGAGATTGAGACCATCCTGGCCAACATGGTGAAACCCCGTTTCTAAAAATACAAAAATTAACTGGGCGTGGTGGCGTGCACTTGTAGTCCCAGCTACTCGGGAGGCGGAGGCAGGAGAATCGCTTGAATCTGGGAGGCGGAGGTTGCAGTGAGCCGAGATTGTACCACTGCTGGGAGACAGAGTGAGACTCCTTCTCAAACTAAAAAAAAGAAAGAAAGAAAGAAAAAGAAATGCTACTTGGGGTGGCCACCTGTTTTCCAGCTACTCAGGAGGCTGAGGTGAGAAGATTGCTTAAGCCTGGGAGGTTGGGGTTACAGTGAGCTGAAAGTGTGCTATTGCACTCCAGCCTGGGTGACAGAGGGACACTCTGTCCCCTTCCCCCCCCCACAAAAAAAAGAAGAAAAAAAAGAAAAGAAAAAAGAAAATATTAGAAATCACATAGACAAATTAAGTCTGTAGAATTTAATAAATAAATTTTCTAATTTCCAACATAATTTCAACTATAGTAAGATGATAATCAGATACATCCCTTTTTGTGGTTGCTATTGCCACACTCTTAGATATGAAGTAAACAGCTCCCTATTATTGAAATTCACACTCTCTAGGCTTCTGGGAACTATATTTTCATCATTCTTTGGCTCTTGACTGTGCTTCTCTGAGACATGCCTGTTCACATCCTTTCTTTCTTTCTTTTTTTTTTTTTTTTTTTTTTTTGAGGCCTAGCTCTGTTGCCCAGGCTGGAGTGCAATAACATGATCTCAGCTCACTGATGCAACCTCTGCCTCCCAGGTTCAAGCGATTCTCCTGCCTCAGCCTCCCAAGTAGCTGGGACTACAGGTGCCCACCACCTGCCCGGCTAAGTTTTGTATTTTTAGTAGAGACAGGGTTTCGCAATGTTGGCCAGGATGGTCTCGAACTCCTGACCTCAAGTGATCCGCCTGCCTCAGGCTCCCAAAGTGCTGGGATTACAGGCGTGAGCCACCACGCCCGGCTCCACATTCTGTCTTAATTTTCTATTTCTGTTGTGTCTTTTTCTTATCAATGTGTGGAAACCTCTTTGTATATAAAGGTACTAACCTTTTTCAGACAACCATTTCATCTTTATTTATTGCTTTTGCATATATTTCCCTGGTAATTTATAAAATTATTCTGTTAGTTATATTTAATATATTTTTATTATAAAATTTTTAACAGATGTTTATATAGGTTTGTTTGTTTGATTGTTTGTTTGTTTGTTTGTTTGTTTGTTTTGAGACAGGATCTTGCTCTGTCACCCAGGCTGGAGTGTGGTAGTGAGATCTCAGCTCACTGCAACCTCTGCCTCCAGGGTTCAAGCGATTCTCCTGCCTCAGCCTTCTGAGTAGCTGCGATTATAGGTGCACGCCGCCACACCCGGTTAATTTTTGTATTTTTCATAGAGACAAGGTTTCTGCATGTTGGCCAGGCTGGTCTCTAACTCCTGGTCTCAAGTGATCCACCTGCCTCAGCCTCCCCAAGTGCTGGGATTACAGGCATCAGCCACCATGCCCGACCACGTTTATATAGATTTTTATGTATTAAGTATTTCTGTATTTTCATTCATAGCTTCTGAGTTGTCTTAGTTACACACACACACACACACACACCAATTTCAAAAAAAAAAAAGCATGTTTTCAAGCCTCAATTTTTTTTTTTGAGACAGAGTCTTGCTCTGTTGCCCAGGCTGGAGTGCAGTGGCGTGATCTCAGCTCACTGCAAGCTCCGCCTCCCGGGCTTATGCCATTCTCCTGCCTCAGCCTCCCGAGTAGCTGGGACTACAGGCGCCCGCCACCTCGCCCGGCTAGTTTTTTGTATTTTTTAGTAGAGACGGGGTTTCACCGTGTTAGCCAGGATAGTCTGGATCTCCTGACCTCGTGATCCGCCCGTCTCGGCCTCCCAAAGTGCTGGGATTACAGGCTTGAGCCACCGCGCCAGGCCTCAAGCTTCAATTGTAAAAATAGCCTTGTAGATTCCTTCTGTGATCTGTATTGGTCTATTTTTCACATTTCATCTTTAACCCGTCTGAAATTATGTTGTTTTCTACAGCACAGGAATATTTCGCTCTGCCACGTCTCTGTCAAAAGTGGGAGAAAAGGCCAGGTGTGGGTGGCTCACATTTGTAATCCCAGCACTTTGGGAGGCCGAGGAGGAAGGATCACTTGAGGCCAGGAGTTTGAGACCAGCCTGGGCAACCTAATGAGACTACTCCTTTACAAGAAAAAAATAAACGTGGTAGAAGGAAGGGTAAACCCGTGTCTCACACCCCACGGCCCTCACTAACTCAGGCAGCTGCCTGGCCCCTGTAAGCTCTGTGGCTTTCCACAATGGTCGGTTTATTTTTTTCTGTTTTGCTTTCTGTGGTCTTTCTGGCCAGAGGCGAAGCCACGGGGAAGTGCTGTCCCCACGTGGCCATCTCCATGATAGCAGCTACGGCTGGAAGAAAAAGGCTTTTTTTTTTTTTTTTCTTTTTGAGCTGGAGTCTCGTTCTGTCACTAGGCTGGATTGCAGTGGTTGGATCTTGGCTCACTGCAATCTCTGGCTCCTGGGTTCAAGCGATTCTCCTGCCTCAGCCTCCCGAGAAGCTGGGACTACACACGTGTGCCACCATGCCCAGCTAATTTTTGTATTTTTGGTAGAGACGGGGTTTCACCATATTGCCCAGGCTGGTCTTGAACTCCTGACCTCAAGATCCGCCCGCCTCAGTCTCTCAGGGTGCTAGGATTACAGGCACTGCACCTAGCCAAAGGCATCTTTTAAAGCTGAAAGCAAAATGGGTTCACAGGCCCTTGCTTAAAACCCTCCGCGGGTGGCTGATGCCTGTAATTCCAGCATTTTGGGAGGCCGAGGTGGGAGGATCACTTGAGCCCAGGAGTTTAAGATCAGCCTGCACAATATAGCGAGACCCTGTCTCTACAAACAATAAAATAAGGCCGGGCAGGGAGGCTCATGCCTATAATCCCAGCATTTTGGGACACCAAGGCAGGTGGATCACCTGAGGTCAGGAGTTCAAAACCAGCCTAACCAACATGGTGAAACCCCGTCCCTACTAAAAATACAAAAGAAAAAAAATTAGCCAGGTATGGTGGCACATGCCTGTAATCCCAACTACTTGGGAGGCTAAGGCAGGAGAATCTCTTGAACCCAGGAAGCGGAGGTTGCAGTGAGCCAAGACTGCGCCATTGCACTCCAGACTGGGCAATAGGGTGAGACTCTGTCTCAAAAAGACAAAAAGAAGATAAAATAGCAGGGCGCAGCGTTGTATGCCTGCGGCCGCAGCTACTCCAGAGGATGAGGAGGGAGGCTGGCTTGAGCTTGGGAAGTCGAGGCTGCAGTGAGCTATGATCACACCACTGTACTCCAGCCTGAGTGACAGAATGAGACCCTGTCTCTCAGAAAACAAGAACAAAAACTTTATTTATAAAAATAAGCATTGGGTTAAACTTGGCCTAAGGGTTATAGTTTGCTGACCTATATTCTATTGCATGTATTCTGCTGGACGTGGTGGCTCATACCTGCAATCTCAGCATTTTGGGAGGCCGAGGCAGGTGGATCACTTGAGACCAGGAGTTTGAGATCAGCCTGGCCAACATGGTGAAACCCTGTCCCTACTAAAAATACAAAAAAAAAAAAAAAAAAAAAAAACCGTACAAAAATTATCCAGGTGTGGTGGCACACACCTATAATCCCTAGCTACTCGGGCGGCTGAGGCAGGAGGTTCGCTTGAACCCGGGTGCAGAGGTTGCAGTGCAGTGAGCCGAGATCGCGCCACTGCACTCCAGCGTGGGAGATAGAGTGAGACTCCGTCTCAGAAACAAACAAACACCACCACCAAAAAAAAAAAAAAAAAAGAAAGAAAGAAAGAAAGAAAGAAAGAAAGAAAGAAAGAAAAGAAAGAAAGAAAAACAATAAATCTAGCTGGGAGTGGTGGCTCATGCCTGTAATCCCAGCACTTTGGGAGGCCGAGGTGGGTGGATCACCTGATGTCAGGAGTTCGACACCATCCTGACCAACATGGTGAAACCCTGTCTCTACTCAAAATACAAAATTTGCGGGGCGCGGTGGCAGGTGCCTGTAATCCCAGCTACTTGGGAGGCTGAGGCAGGAGAATCGCTTGAACCCAGGAGGTGGAGGTTGCAGTGAGCAGAGATCGCGCTGTTGCATCCCAGCCTGAGCAACAACAGCAAAGCTCTGTCTCAAAAAAAAAAAAAAAAAAATCGGTTAAAATAGGCTGGGTGCAGTGGCTAATGCCTGTAATCCCAACATTTTGGGAGGCTCAGATGGGAGGATTGCTTGAGTCTAGGAGTTTAAGACCAGCTGGGCGGCCGGGCGCGGTGGCTCAAGCCTGTAATCCCAGCACTTTGGGAGGCCGAGATGGGCGGATCACGAGGTCAGGAGATCGAGACCATCCTGGCTAACACGGTGAAACCCCGTCTCTACTAAAAAATACAAAAAACTAGCCGGGCGAGGTGGCGGGCGCCTGTAGTCCCAGCTACTCGGGAGGCTGAGGCAGGAGAATGGCGTAAACCCGGGAGGCGGAGCTTGCAGTGAGCCGAGATCGCGCCACTGCACTCCAGCCTGGGTGACAGAGCCAGACTCCGTCTCAAAAAAAAAAAAAAAAAAAAAGACCAGCTGGGCAACATAATGAGATCCCTTCTGTACAAAAAAATTAAAAATTACCCAGGCATGGTGGCGCACACCTGTAGTCCCAGCTACTCGGGAGACTGAGGCAGGAGGATGGTTTGAGTCTGGGACATTGAGGCTGCAGTGAGCTGTGATTGCACCACTGCACTCCAGTCCAGGTGACAAAGACCCTGTCTCAAAAACAAACAAACAAAACAAACAAACACAAAGGGTTAAAATATAGAATTGAATCATGTCTTTTGCAGCAATATGAATGGAACTGTAGGCTGTTATCATCTTAAGTGAAACAGTTCGGAAATAGAAAGTCAAATACCACATGTTCTCACTTATACGTGGGAGTTAAATAATGCGTATGCACGGTCAGAGTGCGGAATTTTAGACAGTGGAGACTCGGAAGGGGTAGAGGAGGATGGGTGGGAGGGAGTAAGGGATGAGAAATGACTTAATGGGTACAACGGACATTACTTGGGTGTTGGTTACACTAATGCCCAGGCTTCCTGCTGTGCAATCTATCCATGTAATAAAATTGCCTTTATACTCCTTAAATGTATACACATTTTTAAAATCATCTTTTAAATTAAAAAAATAATGGTTAAGGCCAGGCATGCTGGCTCACGCCTGTAATCCCAGCACTTTGGGGGGCCAAGGCGGGCAGATCTCTTGAGGTCAGGAGTTCAAGACCAGTCTGGCCAACAGGATGAAACCCCATCTCTACTAAAAATACAAAACGTTAGCCAGGTGTCGTGGCAGGTGCCTGTAATCCCAGCTACTCGGGAGGCCGAGGCAGGAGAATTGCTTGAACCTGGGAGGCGGGGGTTACGTGACGGTGAGTCGAGATCCTGCCACTGCACTCCATGCACTCCAGACTGGGCGGCAGAGCGAGACTCCGTCTCAACAAAAAAAAAAAAAAAAAAAAAAAAAAAGGTAAAAGGGTAAATTTTATGTTGTGTGTCTTTTCCCACCAACACAAGCAGTAAAGGGTAGAGCAGGTGGCGGCCCTCTCTGCAGGCTGGACAGGGTGGTAGAAGGGAAGGAAAGGAGCCAGGTGTGCACAGCTGAGGGGTGGCCTCTGCATTCAGCCTCCAGGAGGCCAGTGTCAGGTGTCCAAGGGGCAGTGGGGACAGAGTCCAGGGCTCAGAGAGTGGGGAAGCATAGACAGGAAGTGTGGACGGCACTCCCAAACAGCACAGAATATTTGTTTTTGTTTTTTTTTTGAGACGGAGTCTCGCTCTGTCACCCAGGCTGGAGTGCAGTGGCCGGATCTCAGCTCACTGCAAGCCCCGCCTCCCAGGTTCACGCCATTCTCCTGCCTCAGCCTCCCGAGTAGCTGGGACTACAGGCGCCTGCCACCTCGCCCGGCTAGTTTTTTGTATTTTTTAGTAGAGACGGGGTTTCACCATGTTAGCCAGGATGGTCTCGATCTCCTGACCTCGTGATCCGCCCGCCTTGGGCTCCCAAAGTGCTGGGATTACAGGCTTGAGCCACCGCGCCCGGCCCAGCACAGAATATTTCTACCACACAGAAATATTTCACTCTGCCATGTCTCTATCAAAAGTGGGAGAAAAGGGCAGGTGCGGTGGCTCCCATTTTTAATCCCAGTACTTGGGGTCCTATGACAGTCTCCTCCAGCCTGGCTCCAGCCACGCCTGCTTCCTCCTGTTCCTCAAACACCCTAAGCTCAGTCTTGCCTCCAAGCCTTTGCCCTGGCAGTTTCTACCACCCAGAATAACTTTCCGCTAGATGTTGTTTTTTTTTTTTTTTTCTTTTCTTGAGACCGGGTCTCACTCTATCACCCAGGTTGGAGTGCAGTAGCGCGATCTCGGCTCACTGCAGCCTCTGCCTCCCGGGTTCAAGTGATTCTTCTGCCTCAACCTCCCTAATAGCTGGAATTACAGGTGGACGCCACCACACCCAGCTAATTTTTGTATTTTTAGAAGAGATGGGGTTTCCCCATGTTGGCCAGCCTGGTCTCGAACTCCTGATCTCACGTGATCTGCCCGCCTTGGCCTCCCAAAGTGCTGGGATTACAGGTGTGAGCCACCACACCCGGCTAGACATTGATTTATATGCCTGACTTCTTCTGAGCTTACAGACCTCAGCTCAAACGGCCTTCCCTGACCTTCCTGGCTAAAGCGTGAACCTCCCCCACCCACTCTGTCACATCACTCTGTTTACTTCCTGCTGCGGCAATTCACAGGACCTGAATTTATCTCATAGTTGTGTTTCCTGATTCACGGTTTGCCTCCCCCGGCTAGAGCTCCTGCAGAGCAGGGGTCTGTGTCTGTCTTGTTCACCTGCCACAGTGCCTGGCATACAGTAGGTGCTTGATAAATGCATGTTGGCTGAAAGAAATAATCAGTTGGTTACAGAATGGGTGTGTGCAGATCTGTGTATGTCTGTGTCCCCCTGTGTCCTGTGTGTGTCTCGTTGCTGTGATTCTCTGGACGGCCCCACGTGTGTCCCTGGGGACAAGCGTGGAGCTATGGGTCAGTGAGTGTTTGTGGTGAGGGCTTTCGGGCCTGTGTGTTTGTGACTTTGAGGGGTCCTGTGGCAACCAGTGTGCAAGTCAGTGTCTCCATAGGTGTTCTCAGAGGTGGCCAGCATCTGTTCCTTTTTGTTGTTGTTTTGTTTTCGTTTGTTGTTTGAGATGGAGTCTCGCTCTGTCACCCAGGCTGGAGTGCAGGGGCACGATCTTGACTCACTGCAACCTCCGACTCCCGGGTTCAAGCTGTTCTCCTGCCTCGGCCTCCCGAGTAGCTGGGATTACAGGCACCTGCCACCACACCCAGCTAATTTTTATATTTTTAGTAGAAACGGGTTTTCCCCCATGTTGGCCAGGCTGGTCTTGAACTCCTGACCTCAGGTGATCCATCCACCTCGGCCTCCCAAAGTGCTGGGATTACAGGTGTGAGCCACCGCACCCGGCCAGCAGCATCTGCTTGTGTGTGTGTGTGTGTGTGTGTGTTCTGTGTGACTGTGATTGTGAGTCCACGTGCATGTCAGGGGTGTTTGGTGTGTGTGTGTGTGTTCTGTGTGACTGTGATTGTGAGTCCACGTGCATGTCAGGGGTGTTTAGTGTGTGTATGTTCTGTGTGACTGTGATTGTGAGTCCACGTGCATGTCAGGGGTGTTTGGTGTGTGTGTGTGTGTTCTGTGTGACTGTGATTGTGAGTCCACGTGCATGTCAGGGGTGTTTGGTGTGTGTGTGTGTGTTCTGTGTGACTGTGATTGTGAGTCCACATGCATGTCAGGGGTGTTTGGGGTGTGTGTGTGTGTGTATGTGTGTGTCTGCATGCCCATTCTGCGTGTCCACATGACATTGCATGATCTGGTGTGAAGTTGTGTCCATGAGCACACGTGTGTGTGTTTGCATCTCCTTGTGTGTCCTCTGGGTGTGCACTTGAGCTTCGTGTTTCCAGGAGCCTACAGTCCTGTTGTGCAGGGCTATTGTGCTCTGTTGTGCCTGTGTATGTGTCTCGTGTTCTCTGTGTGTGTGTGTGGGGCGTCCTACATGTAGATGTGCACATTTGTACCTGCCTCTGTGAGTCCCTGTGCCTATGTGTGACCGTGTGTGAGGTCCGATTGTGCGGTGTCCCAAAACCATCTGTGTGCGCTGCTGTGCAGGAGTGTGCTGGTAAATGTTGAACCTCTTCAGTGGAAAGCACTGATTTACAGCGTTGCCAGTTCTCATGGTGTAAATACTCTCACCACAGCCAATTTCGAATGGTGCCACTGAACAGTGAGTCAGAAAGAGATGGGCAGCAGCACCCATTATATAATATTTCTACCAAACAGGTTCCGTAGGCAAAAGCAACATCGAAAGCATAGATTGTAAGGCCAGGTGTGATGGCTCACACCTGTAACCCCAGCACTTCCGGAGGCCAAGGTGGGTGAATCCTCTGAGGTCAGGAGTTCGAGACCGGCCTGGCCAACATAGTGAAATCCCATCTCTACTAAAAATACAAAAAAATTATCCTGGTGTGGTGGTGGGTGACTGTAATCCCAGCTACCTGGGAGGCTGAGGCAGGAGAATCGCTTGAACCCAGGAGGCGGAGGTTGCAGTGAGCCGAGATTGCACCATTGCACTCCAGCCTGGGCAACAGAACAAGACTCTATCTCAAAAAAAAAAAAAAAAAAAAAGAAAAGAAAAAAAGGAAAAGGAAAAAAGCACAGATTATGGAAAATGCAACAAAAATAATGTTAAAGTGATTAAATGTGGTAAAATAGGCATAACATAACATTTACCATTTAACCTTCTTTAAAAAAAAATGGGATTTCACTCTGTCACCTAGGCTGGAGTATGGTGGCACAATCAAGCTCACTGCAGCTTTGAACACCTGGGCTCTAGTGATCCTCCCACCTCAGCCTCTGTAGCATCTGGGACTGCAGGCAGGCACCACCACATCTGGCTAATTTTTAAATTTTTTGTAGAGCACCCACTCCAGTGACAGGCTGAAGCCAGCTCAAAAGCCAAGTTTTGTGGGGCATCATGGCTCATGCCTATAATCCCAGCACTGTGGGAGGCCAAGGTGGGAGGATTGCTTGAGCCCACGAGTTCAAGACCAGCCTGGGAAACATAGTAAAATCCCTGTCTCTACCAAGAAAAAAAAAAAAAACAAATTAGGCTGGGCGCAGTGGCTTACATCTCTAATCCCAGCGCTTTGGGAGGCCAAGGTGGGTGGATTGGTTGAGCCCAGGAGTTCGAGACCAGCCTGGGCAATATGGTGAGACCCTGTCTCTACTAAAAGTACAAACCAAAAAAAAAAAAATTGCCAGCCTGGTGATGTGTGCCTGTGGTCCCAGCTACTCAGGAGGCAGAGGTGGGGGGATCACTTGAGCCCAGGAGACAGAGGTTGCAATGAACCAAAATTGCCCCCACTGCACTCCAGCCTGGATGACAGAGTGAGAGCCTGTCTCAAAAAATATATATATATAATAATTACATATAAATTTTATGAAGTCTATATATAATTTATACATAATTATATATAAAGTATATACAGGCCGGGCGCGGTGGCTCACGCCTGTAATCCCAGCACTCTGGGAGGCCGAGGCGGGCGGATCACAAGGTCAGGAGATCGAGACCACGGTGAAACCCCGTCTCTACTAAAAATACAAAAAATTAGCCGGGCGCGGTTGTGGGCGCCTGTAGTCCCAGCTACTCGGGAGGCTGAGGCAGGAGAATGGCGTGAACCCGGGAGGCGGAGCTTGCAGTGAGCCGAGATCGCGCCACTGCACTCCAGCCTGGGCGACAGAGCGAGACTCCGTCTCAAAAAAAAAAAAAAAAAAAAGTATGAACAAATTATACATAAATTATCTATAAACAAAAAACTTAGCCAGGCATGGTGGCATGTGCCTGTAATCTCAACTACTCAGGAGGCTGAAGCCAAAGGATCACTTGAGCCCAAGAGATTGAGTCTGCAGTGAGCTCTGATTTCTCCACTGCACTCCAGACTGGATGACAGAATGAGACCCTATCTCTAAAAATAAAATAAACGTTTTTTTTTTTTTTGTTTTGTTTTTAAAGCCAAATTTGAGCATTTCCTATCAACTCTATGCTTGGTGACATGATTGGTAGGTGAAATCAGCCATGCTGGGGGTATTTACACCAGGAGAATTGGCAATGGCTACAAATCGGAGAGGTGGTTGTTAAACATTACCAGCACACCATGTTGTTCCACCAGTTTCCAGGTACCCACGTAACAATGTAACTATGTGTGTTTCTGTCTCTCTGTGTGTACCCACCATGCTGGGGTTCGTCTGGGTGCCTGAGTCTCTACGGATACACATGACTTGCATGTCCCTGTATGTTGCTGTCTATATACCCATGTGCCTGGGTGAGGCCCCCACACCCTGTTTCTCTCCAGCAGTTGGTTCCACAGGAAGCTGCTGGGTGTGGGTTGAGGATGCTGGGCCTCCCCCCGAGCTCCCCACGCCTCCTCCTCAAGACACCTGCATGCATAGGGCTGAGGGGTGGGAGCAGGGCTCTCTTCCTCTAGAACCCCCATCCTCTGTACTCTTCTTAGGCCCCTCGATTGGCCTGCAGCTGGGAGCAGAGTGGCGAGCATGCAGGCAGGCAGTTGAAAAAGAGGAAGTCGAGGTGCTGTTGGGCCACTCTGTGGTTATCCGAGGCTCTACCCTTGGGCCAGATCGAAACCCTGGCCATAGGTCATGGGGGCTGCAGGAGCTGGTAGCCAGGCTGGGTGCCTACAGGTCGAAGAACCGAGCTCCATCTGGTGAGTACATATCCTGGGAAGTGGAGAGAGACGCACCCATCGGGACAGAGTGGTGGTGGGGTCTGGGAAGTCTCAGGGGACAGCGAGCAGACAGACATCACTGCCTCTCTCCCCCTTGCAGTCAGCTTGCTTCCTGAGTGGGTGGGGGAAGCTGTTTGACCCTTACGTTCTTTGTGCAGAGATCTGTGGTCATAAGAGGTCACCCCAGGGGACGGGGATCCGTGAGGGGCCACCAGGTAAGAAAGGGAGGTGGAGGCCGGGCGTGGTGGCTCACACCTGTAATCCTAGCACTTTGGGAGGCCGAGGAGGGTGGATCACTTGAGGTCAAGAGTTGGAGACCAGCCTAGCCAACATGGTGAAACCCCGTCTCTACTAAAAATACAAAAATTAGCCAGGCGTGGTGGCGGGCGGCTGTAGTCCCAGCTACTCAGGAGGCTGAGGCAGGAGAATGGCTTGAATCTGGGAGGCCGAGGTTGAAGTGAGTCTCTCAGTCTCAAAAAAAAGAAAAGAAAAGAAAAAGAAAGGAAGATAGACCTCCTTGTAGCCAAGGCCCTCCGGCATGGAGACAGGAGACAGAGAATGAATGGGGGAGCTGTGGCAAAGGCTCAGGTGCCCTTTGCATCTTAAACTGCAGATTCCGGGGCACCCCATGAACCTCCCTGATGCAGATTCTGAATCCACCGTCAAAACAAACTCACACTTAAGGCCGAAGGCTGAGAACCGGCCCTGAGAAGGGTCTTGTCCTGATCTGAGATCATTCAGAGTGCACGACCCTCCCCAGGCAGCCTTCCTCCAGGTGAAGGTTCTGAGTTCTCCTGCTTGGGAGGCATCCCCTGGCTTCTCTCGTGGCCGCCTCTTAGGGGGCCTCCCGCACCACCGCCTGCCTGGGACCAGGGGTGGGGGGTGGGGAGGGGAGGAAGGTTGCGGTTTCTGCTGGGCACACCCAGTCTGTTGTTTCCTGCCGGCCCCCAGTGCTGCAGGGCGGGCTTCAGGCACCCTGAGGTCTAGGAAGGTGGCCCCAGAACCAGGAGGGAGTGAGGCTAGTTAAGAGTGGACAGCTGGGGCAGAGAGGATGGAGCCGGTGAGTGACTCTGGGGGCTGATGCTCCAAGGCCAGGTCACCTGCAGTTCTGAGAAAAGAACCTGATAACCAAAGGAGGTCAGGAAAGGGTTACCCTCATAATCAGCCACGTTTCAACTCCCTTGTTGTGACTGGGAGTCACTCTGGGAGGGCTTCCTGGTAGAGGCAGCCTTTTCACTATTCCTTGAAGACCCAGTAGATGCCAACTGCAAACACGTCGGTGCTTCTAGTCTGGGCTGTCTCCAGGCCTCCCTGGCCATCCCCCAGCCCGTGACACAGGGATGGGCATATGCTGATGGTCAATACTGTTGTAGATGATATGGTGACCGTGTTGGACAGCCGGGCGTTCAAATCCCAGTTCCCTGTCCTCTCTGTGGCCTTGGGCAAATGAATTAACTGCTCTGAGCTTTTGTTTGCTCATCTGTTAAAAGGCCGTTATGAGTTTTTGGGGGGTGTGTGTGTGTGTGTGTGTGTGTGTGTGTGTGTGTGTGTGTGTTGGAGACACAGTCTTGCTCTATCACCCAGGCTAGAGTACATTGGTGCAATCTTGGCTCACTGCAACCTCCACCTCCCGGGTTTAAGCAATTCTCCTGCCTCAGCCTCCCAAGTAGCTGGGATTACAGGCACACACCACCACGCCCGGCTAAGTTTTGTATTTTTAGTAGAGACAGGGTTTCACCATATTAGCTAAACTGGTCTTGAGCTCCTGACCTCAGGTGATCCTCCTGCCTTGGGCTCCCAAGGTGCTGGGATTACAGGCATGAGCCGCCTCGCTCAGCCTGTTAGGAAGTTTTGTCTGTGAGATCTTAGTACAGTGTCTGGCACGTAACAGATCAGAAAACATTGTCAGCCTCACCTATACCTTCATACTCTGACCTTGTCCCTAAGCCTTCCTTCCTGAGCAGTCCCCACCATCTTCTGAAATGTTCTGTGTCACACCCATAGTGGATCTCAATCTGTAAGCAAGTATGCTAGAGTGGACTTCTTGAGGATCCCATCCACCCATCCCTGTGTCATATGCTACTGTATTCTCTCTCTCTCTCTTTTTTTTTTTTTTTTTTGAGACAGAGTCGCCCAGGCTGGAGTGCAGTGGCACAGTCTCAGGTCACTGCAACCTCCACGTCCTGGGTTCAAACAATTCTCCTGCCTCAGCGTCCCGAGTAGCTGGGATTATAAGTGTGCACCACCACACCTGGCTAATTTTTGTAGTTTTAGTAGAGACAGGGTTTCACCACGTTACCCAGGCTGGTCTTGAACTCCTGACCTCAGGTGATCTGCCTGCCTTGGCCTCCCAAAGTGCTGGGATTACAGATGTAAGCCACTGCACCCGGCCTGTTGTATTTTTAATTCTAACCTCTTTATCTCCTGTAGGGCTGTTGCTATTGTCTGTTTTTCTTCTTGTTTTTTTGGTATGAGGCTCTGTCTTCTAGTATGCCTGGTAGTCTTTGATTAAATGCCAGGCCTTGTTTGTGAAAAACAATAGGGATCATTTGTGTCTCTTTATGGTGTCATTCTTCTCCGTAGAGGGTTTACTTTTGCTTTGGGCAGGCAGTTAGAGAAAGGAAAGATCACTTTAATCTGATTATGACCTACGCTGACTTCAAGATGGATTTTGCTCTTGGTGAGGGCTAGTCTATGTCTGGTCCCTCCTTGATCCTAGGGTGTAGTCTTTTAGGCATCTCAATCACCTCCTCTTTGTGGACCCTGAATTCCAATGTTTATTTCCCCAACATAAGATTGCTAAGAGCTACATTCAGCTTCTCAGGCTTTTTCTGGTCTGCCTCCCACTCACTCAAGAACTGTGTTCAAATCAACAACTTGTTTGTGAGAGAAAAGCACTGCATCATTATGTCCTTCTCACTTTCCTAGGTTTCCTTTTTTTTGGGGGGGGGGGATGGAGTCTCGCTGTGTCATCTAAGCTGGAGTGCAGTGGCATGACCTTGGGTCATCACAACCTCTGCTTCCCAGGTTCAAGCGATTCTCCTGCCTCAGCCTCCCGAGTAGCTGGGATTACAAGCACCCACCACCATGCCTGGCTAATTTTGTATTTTTAGTAGAGACAGGGTTTCACCATGTTGGCCAGGCTGGTCTTGAACTCCTGACCTCAGGTGATTTGACTGCCTTGGCCTCCCAAAGTTCTGGAATTACAGATGTGAAACACTGCATCCAGCCCCAAGGTTTCCTTTCTTTCCAGGGCTGTGATTCTTCCAAATCTGACTGCCAATGCCTTCCAAGCAAGGGTGGTTTTTTTTTTTGTTTTGTTTTGTTTTTTTTTTTTTTTTTTTTTTGAGACGGAGTCTCACTCTGTCACCCAGGCTGGAGTGCAGTGGTGCGATCTCGGCTCACTGCAAGCTCCGCCTCCCGGGTTCACGCCATTCTCCCGCCTCAGCCTCCGAGTAGCTGGGACTACAGGCGCCCGCCACCGCGCCCGGCTAGTTTTTTGTATTTTTAGTAGAGACGGGGTTTCACCATGTTAGCCAGGATGGTCTCGATCTCCTGACCTCGTGATCCACCCGCCTCGGCCTCCCAAAATGCTGGGATTACAGGCTTGAGCCACCGCGCCCGGCCCGCAAGGGTGGTTTTTTACTCTTCCAGTTTTGTCCAGCTTTTCTCTTTGTTCTTGGTGGGAGGATAAATCTGCAATAAGCTAGCCTGCCATCATTAGAAACAGATATTCCAGCTGGGTGCAGTGGCTCACGCCTGTAATCTCAGCACTTTGTGAGGCCGAGGCAGTTGGATCACCTGAGGTCGGGAGTTCGAGACCAGCCAGGCCAATATGGTGAAGCCCCGTCTCTACTAAGAATACAAAAAATTAGCCAGACGTGGTGGCGGGTGCCTGTAATCCCAGCTACTTGAGAGGCAGAGGCAGGAGAATCACTTGAACCTGGGAGGCAGAGGTTGCAGTGAGCCGAGATTGCACCATTGCATTCCGGCCTGGGCAACAAAAGTGAAACTCCATCTCAAAAAAAAAAAAAAAAGAAAAGAAAGAAAGAAAAGAAAGAGAAGTAGATACCCTGTTGTATTTTTAAAAGTGACACTTAACTGGGTGCAGTGGCTCACACCTGTAATCCCAGCACTTTGGGAGGCCGAGGATCACCTGAGGTTAGGAGTTCAAGACCAGTCTGGCCAACATGGCGAAAGCCTGCCTCTACTAAAAATACAAAAATTAGCTGGGCATGGTGGTGCACGCCTGTGATCCCAGCTACTTGGGAGGCTGAGGCAGGAGAATCGCTTGAATTCGGGAGTTGGAGGTTGGAGGTTGCCGTGAGCTGAGATCGCACCACTGAACTCCAGCCTGGGTGACAGAGTGAGACTTTGTCTAAACAAACAAACAAACAAAAAAAAAAAAAAAAAAAAAAAAAAACAGAGAGAGAGAGAGAAGGAAAAAGAAAAGAAAAGAAATAGATACCCCTGTTGCATCTTTAATGTGAGATTTGGCTGGGTGCCATCACGCCTGTAATCCCAACACTTTGGAAGGGTGGAGGTCACTTGAAGTTCAGAGTTTGAGACCAGCCTGGGCAACGTAGAAGACCCCATCCCTACAAAAAAATTAAAAGCAAAAAAAAATAGCCAAGTGTGATAGCATGCGTGTATATTCCCAGCTGCTCAGGAGCCTGAGGCAAGAGGATTGCTTGAGCCAAGGGGTTCGAGGCTGCAGTGAGCTATAGATCACACTACTCCAGCCTGGGTAACAGAGTGAGATCCTGTGTCAAAAATGAAAGTTAAAAAATAACAGACCGGGAGCGGCGGCTCATGCCTGTTATCCCAGCACTTTGGGAGGCTGATTTGGGGCTGGGGGTGATTTGGGGCTGGGAAGTAATGTAAAGGATTAGGGGACTGCAGGAGGGAGTCACACAGCAAGTACGTGATGGAGGAGCTGGGATTTGAAGCCAGGATTTGAAGTAGGGATTTTTCAGACGCAAGGAGTGAAGATGCTGATAAAGGAGCTTCCACCAGCAGGGGGCAGCACCTGCACAGATGAGCACTCGTCGACACACAGACCATATCCTACACTTGGGTACAGAGAGAAAGGTGGTGTGACTCATGCCTGTAATCCCAGCACTTTGGGAGGCCACAGCAGGAGGATCGCTTGCGCTCAGGAGTTTCGAGACCAGCCTGGGCAACATAGTGAGACCCCAGCTCTACAAAAAACAAAAACAAAACAAAAAAAAAACTTAGCCAGTGTGGTGGCACACACCTGTAGTCCTAGCTACTCAGGAGGCTGAGGCCGGAGGATCCCTTGAGCCCAGGAGTTGGAGGCTGCAGTGAGCTGTGATCACGCCATTGCACTCCAGCCTGAGTGACAGAGCAAGACCCCGTCTCAAAACAAACAAACAAACAAAAAAACAGAAACAGATGAAGACACAAATATGTAGAAACATAGAAACCCAGGCAGACACCAAAACCACCTCACAGATACTAGAAACAGATCTCCCCAAGACACAGATGAGTCATGCAGGTGGATCTGACCCCACAGATACAAATGGGCATTCTCAGTCTCTCTCTCTCTCTCTCTCTCTCTCTCTCTCTCTCACACACACACACACACACACACACACACAATCACAGAGACACTTTTAAAACTATCTAGATAATCAAATACACCCCACATTGACAAGTTAATATTCAGAACTAACCCTGAAACATGTGTTCTCTAAACATGTAAATGCATCATCAAACCCACCGAGACGATGGCACGCACGCACACACAAACACTCAGACATCCATGCACACCCAGGCTCCCCATAGGACCCAGGTGGTATTTGTATTTCCCTAAGATTGTCTTGTCCAGCCAGGGTAAGAGACCTGTAGGACTGGGTTTAAGGGACAGAGGGTGCTAAAGGGCTTGGCTTCGCCTCAAACCAGGGGTCCCTGGGCCCCTGAGCTGGAAACCCCAGCCCCCCTGCTGAAGCCCCAGGCTTCCATCAGCTGATGTATCTGGCAGACCTTGGAGGCAGTCTCCGCCTCTCTTACTGGCAGCCCCGTCCTGGCAGGGATTCCCAGCCCAGCTCACACTCGAGCTCTCACACGCATGCACGCACGGCCCCCATGGCTGACTCGGTGCTCAACCACTCCTGGCCAGCCTTCTCCAAGCTGTGGCTGAAGCGGTGGGCCTTCAAGAGAGGTAAGCAGCTGGCAGTGACCAGCGGGAGCCATCCACCCAGGCGGGGATCCCAGGACGGCCTGCCCCCCAACCCCCTTCGAGCTTTTTCTTTGCCAGGGTACAGACTCCGCTGGCACCGGCCCTGGATTCCATGACCCCTGATTCTCCAGGGCCCCCTGGAATTATCACAGACTTGTGGGGTCCCTCTTGTTTCAGAGGCAATGTCTCCCAAGACTCGGCCAGGAACTTGTCTCAGGCGGTAAATTTGCAGAAAGAAAGTCCGCCCTCTTAACTCAGCCGCTGAACTCCTTAGGGGCAGTCCAGTGATTTCCTGGGGGTCCTAGATACTGTGGGTTTCTGGCCCAGGTGCAGGACAGGAGGCTCGGGGCAGAAACAAAAACGGGGGGATTAGTGGCTCTTGGGCACACACTTCACTCAAACACACATACATACACACATACATACACACATCGACTGGTGCCTGCTCTCTCAACCCCCAGGGTCCCCAGGCCTCAGGTGACCTCTTTGGGGACTGGTAACAGCCTTTATTATATCATCAAAGGTCTGAGTGAACTGTTGTTGCAAAGAGAGACACTTCTTTATTTATTTGTTTATTTATTTTGAGACCGAGTCTCATTCGGTCGCCGGGACTAGAGCGTGATCTTGGTTCACTGCTGCAACCTCTGCCTCCCAGGTTCAAGCGCTTCTCCTGCCTCAGCCTTTCGCGTAGCTGGGATTACAGGTGCCCCCCCACCACACCCGGCTAATTTTTGTATTTTTAGTAGAGACGGGGTTTCACCATGTTGACCAGGCTGGTCTCGAACTCCTGACCTCAGGTGATCAACCTGCCTCAGCCTCCCAAAGTGCTAGGATTATAGGCGTGAGCCACCGCACCCAGCCATCAAAGAGACACTTAATGCTCAAGAGTTTAGCCCTTGAAGATAACCAGATGATGTCCAGGTACGCAGGGCACGAGAGGACAGTGCCGGACAATATCATAAGAGCTGGTCATGCACTCGTTGCTTCGTGAGCTTCCTTGTCCCCCATTCCCCACTGCCCATATGAGCCCCTCCTGGTCAGGCCAGCCACATCGCTCAGCCTGCATGACTTGTTAGTCACGGCCACCATCACCTGCATGAGCCACGTACTTGTTCAAGGTAGCAATGAGTTTTCATGAAGGAGGGGGCCAATGGGAAGACTGACTAGCTGGTTCATTCCACGGACCATCCTTGAAGGCTCATTGCATACCAGGTGCTGTGCTGGGGTCAGGGAGCAGGTGGGAGTATCAGGGGACCCAGGGGCTGGAGTTAGGGGCAGAGAGGATGGCCTAGGGAACTGGGATGCAATAGAAGAGTCATCATCAGGATAGAAGTTGTTGCTAGCTGTTGAGCTCTCATGAAGTTGGGCTCAGAGAGGTTGAGTGACTTGCTCAAGGTCACACAGCAAGTGTATGCTGGAGGAACCAGGATTTGAAGCGGATTCTGTCTGAGGCCACTTTGATGTGTTCTGACCGATGAACAAAGCTGCCAATGTGGGCAGCTGGAGTGCCTGGGGAGGGTTTTTAGATCCCATGATGGATGGCGATCCTGAAGAATCAGTGTATCTGCCATGGATCACCAAAGTGTCCGCCTGTGACCCAGGTCCCTAAGAAGTTCTGCCCCTCTTGTGGCTGCTCAGCTCCCCCTGCCTCCCTGCCCAGGCAATTGAGGCTGAGATTTATATGCCAGCAGGTGGGGGAGTGAGCTGTGGGAACTGACAGTGACTCTTAAACCCTTTTATGGCTGATGCTGCAGGGGCTGGTAGTGGAGGAGGCGGCCTGGGACCTGAATCCAGGCTGATGGACAGCTCCTTGGAGAGGAGCATGGGGGTGGGGAGCAGTATGCATCCCCAGCAGAGCCCCTTTCCCTGAGGCCTCATGTCTCCTCTGGCTTAGCTCCCCTGGGAGAGTGACTCCCTCACGTCGTGTCTCTTGTCAGTAGCCTTGGAAAGCAGGGAAGAATGGCCTTTTTATCACCCTCTTAAGCTCTGTAACTGGCTGTCTGGGCACCTAATAGGAATTTCCTGGGGAAAGGGTGGGATTGGACTTGGGGAGGCAAGTAAGGCTTGGGAGAGGAGAACTGAGACTTTTAGTGAAGGATCCCAGTGCCCCTTCCCCCATCAACTGCCCCCGTTAACCATTCCACTCACGTTTTCTCATTCATTCCTCAATCTATTGGTGCATGTCTGATGAGTGCAGTCTGTGCCTCGCTCACCTTGGTTTCCTTCCTGTGTGGCTCTTCTGCCACAATTCTGTCCCTCTTCCTTTTACATCTCCTTCCTCACCCCCTCAGAATGCCATCTCCTGAGTGTAATGCATCACTGGCTCTGGACACTGCCATATAACCTATCCATCCAACTATCTACCCATTCATCCCTGCAACCATGCAGCCATCCAACTATCTATCCAGCCAACCAGCCAGTCAGCCAACTCTTCAGCCAGCCAGCCATCCATCCATCCATCCATCCATCCATCCATCCACCCACCCACCCACCCACCCACACACCCACCCATTCATCCATTCTTCCATCCATCCACCCACCCATTTATCCACTCTTCCATCCCTCCATCCATCCATTCATCCATCCATGCACTCTTCCATCCATCCAACCATCCATCCGTTCAAACATCCATTCATCCATCTACCTATCCATCCACCCATCCACTCATACATCCAATTATCTACTTATTCATCCATCCACCTATCCATCCATCTGCCTATCCAACCATTCACCCATCCATCTATCCACTCATTCATCCATCCATCCATCCTTCCACACATCCACCCATCCATTCAACCATCCACTCACCCATCCATCCATCCAGCCGTCTAACCATTTATCTACCCATTTATCCATTCACTAGCAAATGTATGGGCACTGACTCTGTGTCCAACCCAGCACAGCACAGGATAGCCTGGTGATTGTGAGCTCTTTTTTGAATTCAGAAATACCTGAATTTGACTCCCAGCTCTACCTCACACCATAGTGGTATGGCCTTGGTAAAGTCAATGCCCCTCTCTAAACCTCAGTTTCCCTTTCTATAAAATGAGGACTCAGAGAGTTGTTGTGAGTATAGAAGAATGAAAAGTACATGATGGGCTTAGCACTAAGCCAGGCATATAGAAAGCGATGATACAAGATTTTGCCCCTTGGAGCTTGGGGATGTAAAAGTGAGTCAGATATAGTCCCTGCCCTCACAGACCTCATGCTCTAGAGCAGGGATCAGCAAACCTTTTCCATAAAGAGCTAGGCAGAGCAATCCAAAGTCCTGTGGCTAAAATTGTCTGCAGAGGATCTGAGACGGAGCCCTCAGCTGCCAGGCAGGAAGAGTGGTAGGAATGGCACAGAGATACCAGGAGAATGGTGAGTTGGGGGTGCATGTGTGTGAGGGGGAGGTAAGAGGACAAGCTGGGAAGGGCTCTGAATGTCATCCTAAGGGGACTGGAGTCTATGGGGGTGGGGATCAGTAGAAGGGGAGTGACCATCAGAGTGTTGTATCAAAAGGACACACCAACTCCAGGGTGTACTACAGGGGACAGACTGGTAGCTGAGGGTCTGTTACAAATGTGATTGGCAATCATTTGGGGTGATTGTGGTTGGTAATTGACAGAGCTCAGTCTATGACATGGGGATTAGGGCTTAGCTCATAATATTGGAATCAGGACGCAGCCTATGACACCAGGATTGGAGCTTAGTCTATGATGCCAGATCAAGATTCAGTGTATGACACCAAGATTGGGGTTCGGTCTATGATACCAGGATAAGAGCTAAGACTATAACACCAGGATTAGGGCTTAGCCTATGACACTAGGATCGGGGTCAATATATGACACCAGGATAAAGGCTTAGTCTGTGACACTAGAATGGGCGTTCAGTCTATGATACAAGAATGAGTGCTAAACCAATGACAGCCAGATAAGGTTCAGTCTATGATATCAGGATCAAGGCTCAGTATATGACACCAGGATCATGGCTCAGTCTGTGACACAGAGTTTAGGGTTCAATCTGTAAAACTAGGATCAGAGTTGAGTCAGTCATTGGGAACTAGGATCAGAATTGAGTTCATCATCAGGTCAAGCTCAACCTGTTCCTAGGTCAGAAGGTTCCCTATAAAAACAAAACTCAGTCGGGCATCATGGCTCATGCCTGCAATCCCAGCACATTGGGAGGCTGAGGTGGGAGGATCATATGAGGCCAGGAGTTTGAGACTAGACTGGCCAACATGACGAAACCCTGTCTCAACTAAAAATGCAAAAATTAGCTGGGCATGGTGGTACACATCTGTGGTCCCAGCTACTCAGAAGTCTGAGACAGAAGAATCGCTTGAGCCCAGGAGGTAGAGATTGCAGTGAGCCAAGATCGAACCACTGTACTCCAGCCTGAGTGACAGAGTGAGACTCTCTTAAAACAAAACAATAACAACAAAAAAACACACACACAACACACAACCCTGGAATTTCTTTTTTTTTTTTCTTTTTTTTTTTTTTTTTGAGACAGAGTCTCACTCTGTCACCCAGGCTGGAGTGCAGTGGCACAATCTCAGTTCACTGCATCCTCCCCTTCCCTGGCTCAAGAGATTCTCATGTGTCAGCCTCCCTAGTAGCTGGAATTCTAAGTGCACGCCACCATGCCCAGCTAATATTTGTATTTTTAGCAGAGACTGTGTTTCGCCATGTTGGCCAGGCTGGTCTCGAACTCCTGACCTCAAGTGATTCGCCTGCCTGGGCCTCCCAAAGTGCTGGATTAAAGGTGTGAGCCACTGCGCCCGGCCAACCCTGGCCTTTCACCTTTGATCTTTGGACCCCAGACCTTCAGGTTTCACAGATACGGGGCATGAGGTTCTGCAGGCTACGGGAGACCTCAGGCCTCCACAAGGACCCTGTCCAGTGAAGCAAGCCAATCCTGCTGCCTCTCCTCCAGCCCCCAGGGGACTTGGCTGAGGAATGGGACTGCCTTTCCCCTCCCAAGCTCCCACCAGCCTCCAGGACCCTCCCCCACATCTGGCTTTCCTTCACAGCCTGCTTGGTTCGTTTCTGTGAGTCACAGATGCTGCTTTGGCTTTTGGGTGGGGAAGATTAACGACAGCAGCTGAACAGAGTCCCTCCAACCAGCCTGGGAGGGCAGCCTGGAAAGCAGTGATGGTGGAAACCCCGGCATTGCCCGTTACTGTCCAGCCATTCATCCATGAATACAGGCGGCATCCGGGGGCAAATTTACCTTGAAGCAATGGAACTGAAGCTTCAGGCCCCATGTGCACCTGTCCCATCCAAAACTCTGCAAGAGGCTCCAGCAAAAATTTTTTTAGCAACAGCTTTATTAACAACTTTTTAAAAATATTTTAATAAATTATTAATATTTATTAACAACTACCATATACTTCACCTATTTAAAGCACACAATTCAGTGGTTTTAGGCCAGGTGAAATGGCTCATGCCTGTAATCCCAGCACTTTGGGACGCCAAGGTGGGGAGATTGCCTGAGCTCAGGAGTTCGTGACCAGCCTGGCCAACACAGCAAGACCCCCATCTCTACTAAAACTACAAAAATTAGCCAGGTGTGGTGGTGCCCACTTGTAATCCCAGCTACTCGACAGGCTGAGGCAGAAGAATCGCTTGAATCCGGGAGGCGGAGGTTGCAGTGAGCCAAGATGGCACCACTGCACTCCAGCCTGGGGGACAGAGTGAGGCTTTATCTCAAAAAAGAGATTGCGACCGGGTGCGGTGGCTCACGCCTGTAATCCTAGCCCTTTGGGAGGCTGAGACGGGCAGATCACAAGGTCAGGAGATCAAGACCATCCTGACTAACACGGTGAAACCCCGTCTCTACTAAAAATGCAAAAAATTAGCCAGGCGGGGCGGCGGGCGCCTGTAGTCCCAGCTACTCGGGAGGCTGAGGCAGGAGAATGGCATAAACCTGGGAGGCGGAGCTTGCAGTGAGCTGAGATCCGGCCACTGCACTCCAGCCTGGGCGACAGACAGAGCAAGACTCTGTCTCAAAAAAAAAAAGAGATTGCATAACAGCAGTTCCTCAAAAAGTTAAGCATAGATTAGCATGTACTCCAGCAATTTCCTTCCTAGGACAATGGAAAACACACATCCGTGCAAAAACTTGTAAGCAATTGTTCATGGCAGCATGATTTGAAATAGCCAAATGGTGGAAACAACCCAAACGTCCATCAGCAGATCACTGGATACACGAAATGTGGTATCTCCATACAATTGAATAGTATTCAGCCCTAAAACAAATAAAGCACTGGCCGGGTGCAGTGGCTCACACCTGTAATCCCTACACTTTGGGAGGCCAAGGCGAGTGGATCACCTGAGGTTAGGAGTTCGAGACCAGCCTGGCCAACATGGTGAAACCCCATCTCTACTAAAAATAAAAATACCAAAATTAGCTGGGCTTGGCAGCGTGCACCTGCAATCCCAGCTACTTGGCAGGCTGAGGCAGGAGAATTGCTTGAGCCGGGAGGCAGAGGTTGCAGTGAACCAAGATCACTCCACTGCACTCCAGCCTGGGTGACAGAGCGAGACTCCATCTCAAAAAGAAAGAAAAGAGAAGAAAAGAAAAGAAAAGAAAGAAAGAGAAAGAAATGAAGCACTGCCATACACCACATTATAGACACACCTCAAAATATGTAAAGTCAAAGCAGCAAGTCACAAGAGACCACATAGTCTATCATTCCATTTATGTGAAATGTTCAGGGGGCAAGGGACATGGATTAGAATTTGTCATTGCTTTGGGACTGAGCATCTTGGAGCTTATCCATTTCCATCTGCAGGTGGGTCCTGGGGCATGTGGCTCCTGGGGGGCCCAACTCCCTGCTCTCTGCTTCTCACTCCCCACCAAAAGAAGAGGCAGCCTCAATTCCACCATGAGAGAGAGACTCTCCTACAAATGTGGGCATTGTGGGCATTAGGGCTGGGCACAGTGGCTCACACCTGTAATCCTAGCACTTTGAGAGGCTGAGTCGGGAGGATCACTTGAGCTCAGGAGTTTGAGACCAACCTGGGCAACATAGTGAGACCTCATCTCTAATAGAAAACAGAGGAAAAAATAAGCTTATTTTTCAAAGTAGTTTTTAATTTAAAAAAAGAAGAAGAAGAAAGCTAGGTGCCTTGACTCACACCTGTAATCCCAACACTTTGGGAGGTTGAGGGGGGCAGATCACCTGAGGTCAGGAGTTCAAGACCAGCCTGAAAACATGGTGAAACCCCGACGCTACTAAAAGTACAAAATTAGCCAGGCACAGTGGTGTGCACCTGTAATCCCAGCTACTCAGGAGGCTGAGGCAGGATAATGGCTTGAACTCGGGAGGCGGAGGTTTTGGTGAGCCAAGATCATGCCATTGCACTCCAGCTTGGGGGCGTCACAGCAAGACTCTGTTGAAGAAGAAGAGGAAGAAGAAGAAGAGAAAGAGGGAGAGGAAGAAGAAGAAGGAGGAGAAGGAGGAGGAGGAAGAGGAGGAGGAAGAAGAAGGAAGAAGAAGAAGGAAGAAGAAAGAAGAAGAAGAAGGGAGGAGGAGGAGGAGGAGAGGGAAAAACAATGTGGGCATGGGGTACTTGCATTTGGTCTATGGGACCATTAGCATCATTGATCAACTGAAGGCTTTTTGCTAGAGCAGGCATGACAAATTGATTTCATACATAAGCCAACTTGGATCACCTGGTAATGACTACTGGAACCAGTGTGTTGGGAAGAATCCTGAGGGGGCAAATGGCTAAGCAGGAAATTGCCTCGTGATTGACTAGCAATGTCCGTCATAGGCTTAGGATGGGGAAGAGGTGACACGTATGCTGGCTTCAAGATCATTGAGACTATCCTCCCACTCCCCTCACCAACTCATTTTATAGATGAGAAAACTGAGGTCCAGGGTGACCACCAACAGATGCAGAATCCAGGTCCTGGCTTCCTTAGCACTCCCAGCTTATCCCTGACACCTTGTCCCTCCTTTCTCCCCAGGCTCTGAGCCCAAGTCATGTGTCCAGCCCTGTGACTCTGGAGCTGTGGCTTCGGCCACCAACAGCAGCAGTGGATCCTGGAAACCTGAGAACCCAGACTTCTTCTCTGCCATGGGGGATGATCAGGCAGGTGTCTGACTGCTGAAACGGGCAGGAGCTGATGACAACAGTGGCAGCAAGTACACTTTGTTTAGCACCTGTATTTTACCAGGCACTTTGTATATATTATCTCAGGGAATCCTCATCCAAATTTGCAAAGTCGTTATTATCCTGTTTTACACATGAGGAAACCAGAATCTGTTCTGAAATAAGAAGAGAGAGGAAAGGAGCAATGGAGGGATGAATGGATGGATGGATAGATGGGTGGGTAGATGGCTGGATAGATGGATGGATAGATGTAAGGAAAGAGGAAATCAAGGACAGATGAGTAGAAGGATGGATGGACGGGTGGATGGATGGGTACATGGATGAATAGAAGGGTGGTTAGGTAGATGAATGGATGATGGATGACTAGAAGGAAGAGAGGAAAGATGGGTAGAAGTGTGGGTGAATGGATAAATGGATGATGGGTGAATAAAAAGAAGAAAGCTAGACGGATAGATGGATGGGCCGATGGAAGGAAGGAGGATGGATGAATGGAAGAAGGAAAGAAGGAAGTATGGATGGATGGGTGGATTAAAGGAAGGAAGGAGGGATGGTGGATGAATGAAAGAGTAGAAAGGTGGGTGAATGGAAGGAAGGAAGAAAGATGAGAAGTATGGGTGGATGGATACATGAATGATTGATGAATAAAATGAAAGAAGGAAGGAAGATGGATGAAAGGAAGGAGGATGGATAAATGAAAGAATGAAGGAAGGATGGATGGATAATGGATGAATGGATGGATGAGAAGAAGGGTGCGTGGAAGGAAGGAAGAAAGAAAGAAAGGAAGGAAGGAAGGAAGGAAGGAAGGAAGGAAGAGATAGATGGATGGGTTAATGGAAGGAAGGAGGATGGATAAAAGAAGGAAGGATGGATAAATAATGGGTGGGTGAATGGATGGATGAGTAGAAGTGTGAGAGGAAGGAAGGAAGGAAGGAAGATGGATGAAAGGAAGGAGGATGGATAAATGAAAGAATGGAGGAAAGATGGATGGATAATGGATGGGTGAATGGATAGATGAGAAGAAGGGTGAGTTGAAGGAAGGAAGGAAGGAAAGAAGGAAGGAAGGGAGGAAGGAAGGGAGGGAGGGAGGGAGGAAGGAAGGAAGGAAGGAAGGAAGGAAGGAAAGAAGGAAGGCAGGCAGGCAGACTAAAACCAAATACAGCCTAGAAAGGTAGACTGACTTGCCTAAGTTCCCATCATGGCAGAGTTGGGATTCAAGCCCAGTCTGACTCTTCAGTCTGCGTCCATACCCTCTGCTCTCACACACTTTCTCCAAGTGCTTATGTCAGGGGCCTGTGGGGCAGGCCAGCCCCCAGGCTCCAGTCTCAAAAGAAAGACCCTGAAAGCTTGAGGTCCCTGGATGGAGCTGGGGCACAGTTAACATCAAGCCCTAATGGTGTGTGGCTGGCTTGGACTGAGGTCTTGGCAAAGGTCCCGGTGACAGCCTCCAGGCTGCTTCACGGAAGATCTCCTGGGGTGGAAGATGTGGCATCTAGGAGGTGCACCCTTGAGAGGGCAGGGGCCGGGGAAATGTCTCATGAACACAGTTCAGCTCCAGCTCCACCAGGGACCAAGACGGTCAGGTTGTGTGTGTTGGGTCTTCAGGAAGCAGACTCAGATGGAGCCGGGCTGAAATGGTCAAGCCTTTATACTCCCTTGTCAATCAACCATTGCCGATGGGCTGCCCAGGAAGGGGGCTGAGAGCTGACAGTTCCTTCTCCCACAGCCTCTGGGGATCTCAGTGACTTTCCACAACATCCGCTGCACTAAGGAAAGAGGGTCTGTTATGGTTAAGCCATAAAGGGCAATTCATGTACCCACACTTGTCATTTTATGGAAGGGGACACCGAGGGGCGGCGCACGGTGGCTCACACCTGTAATCACAGCACTTTGGGATGCCGAGGTGGCAGATCACTTGAGGTCAGGAGTTTGAGACCAGCCTGGCCAACATGCCCAGCCTGGGCCAGCCTGAGCAATGGGGTAAAACCCTGTCTCTACTGAAAATAAAAAAATCAGCCGGGCATGGAGGTGTACACCTTTAGTCCCAGCTACTCAGGAGACTGAGGCAAGAGAATAACTTGAACCCAGGAGGTGGGGATTGCAGTGAGCCAAGATCACACCATTGCACTCCAGCCTGGGTGACAGAATGAGGAAAAAACAAAAAGACATTGAGATGCAAGAAGTGAAGGAATTAGTCCAGATGTCATGGAAAGTCCCAGGTGAAGGATCACAGAACCAGGACTGGAGTTTAGCCCCGTGCCTTCCCTAGGATCTGAACCTCTTTGAAAGAGAACCATGGGATGCAGGCAGTTGGGTGGATAACACGGCAATGGGGGAACGGTGGGCTCTGGGGAAGCAGGGAGGCCTGTGAGTAGGCAGCAAGGCTGTGGCCCCACCCCCTGGCAAATCTGCCTTCTCTTCCTGAGTCTCTATTCTCATCATCCACTTGGTCACCAGAGCTGGAGGCCCGGGCACTTTCCTTGCCCCTCCCTCTCCCATCAGGCACCAAGTCCTGTGAATGGTGAACCCCAAGGACCCTCCATTTCTGTGCATTGCAGCCTCCTTCCGCTTCCCTGGTGGTGGTCCCCATCATGGCTCCCCCACGTCATCTGCATGGGTGTCCTGGCTGGGCCACCTGCCTGCATCTTGGCCCCATCCAAGCCCATCTCTGCTCTGCAAGCTTAATACATTTTTTTTTTTTTTTTTGAGACAGGGTCTCACTCCATCACCCAGGCTGGAGTGCAGTGGCACAATCTCGGCTCACTGCAACCTCCACCTCCCGGGTTCAAGAATTCTTGTGCCTCAGCCTCCTGAGGAGCTGGGATTACAGGCACACACCACCACGTCCAGCTAATTTATGTATATTTAGTAGAGATGGGGTTTTGCCATGTTGGCCAGGCTGGTCTCAAACTCCTGGATTCATGTGATCTGCCTGCCTCGGCCTCCCGAGGTGCTGGGATTACAGGCGTGAGCTACCGCGCCCAGCCAGCAAGCTGAATAATCTTTCTGAAGGCCAATCACTGCCCTCCCTACCACCACTGTTGGAAACTTCCAGATTAAATCTATGCTTTGGCCAACCAGACTCGTGTTCCCCAACTGTCCACACCTCCAGCCATAGGAACACTGGCCAGTTGCTTAAAGGCGCCATGAGCTCTCCAGCCTGCACACTTCTAGATGTCCTGTTCTTTCACTGCCTGGAATATGCTTACCTGCAGTATCTGCCTAGCCAGCCCCTACTCAGTCCTCAGACTTTCACATGCTGCCATTTCCTCCAGGAAGCCCTCCCTGATATTCTTTGGACAGCGTAATCTGTTCCCCCGCAGATCTTCCCCAGCCTGCTGGCTGGAACCTTCTAGCATTCTTGATTATAATGATTGGGCTTAATCGTCTATCTTCTCCAATTCGCTCCGTGAGGACAGTGGAGACCGTGTGACTCGATTTGGGGCTATCAGAGGCTTGCTCAGAGGAAGGGTCCTGACTCCTGAAATTTATTTATTTTATGTAATGTAATTATTTATTTGTAGAGATGGGGTCTTGCCCTGTCACCCAGGTTGGAGTGCAGTGGTGTGATCATAGCTCACAGCAACCTCTGCCTCCTGATCTCAAGCAATCCTCTCACCTCAGTTTCCAGAGTAGCTGGGACTACAGGTGCATGCCACCACATCCGGCTTGTTTGTTTGTTTTTTGAGACGGAGTCTCACTCTGTCGCCCAGGCTGGAGTGCAGTGGTGCGATCTCCGCTCACTGCAAACTCCGCCTCCCGGGTTCACACCATTCTCCTGCCTCAGCCTTCCGAGTAGCTGGGACTACAGGTGCCCGCCACCTCGCCCGGCTAATATTTTTTTTATTTTCAGTAGAGACAGGGTTTCACCGTGTTAGCCAGAATGGTCTCGATCTCCTGAGCTTGTGATCTGCCCACCCCAGCCTCCCAAAGTGCTGGGATTACAGGCGTGAGACACTGTACCCGGCCTTTCTTTTTTTTTTAAGATGGGATCTCGCTATGTTGCCCAGGCTGGTCTCAAACCCCTAGCCTCAAATGATCCTCCTACTTTGACCTCCCAAAGCACTGGGATTACAGGTGTGAGCCACGGCCCTGGCCCCCGACTCATGACATTTAAAAACAGCAATGTATTATTCCATTGGCCAAGGGCTTGCAATGCCCAAACATCTCATTTCATCTGCACAACCCAATCCTACAAGTAGGTGGCAGTATGCCCATTTTAGAGATGGAAAAAACTGAGGCTCAAAGAGCTTCAGGTACTTGACCCAGGTCATGCTTAGCTAACAACAGCTACCATAGCAGGATGCAAACCTTGACTGAGGTCTTTCTACCCAATGACCATTTGAAAACCATCTGCTCTGCGAGGCACGGTGGCTTATGTCTGTAATTCCAGCACTTTGGGAGGCTGAGGTGGGAGGGTCACGTTAGCCCAGGATTTCAAGACCAGCCTGGGCAACATAACAAGACCCTGTCTCTACAAAAAATAAAAAAAATTAGCTGGGGCCGGGCATGGTGGCTCACGCCTGTAATCCCAACACTTTGGGACGCTGAGGCAGGCAGATCACCTAAGGTCAGGAGTTCGAGACCAGCCTGGCCAACGTGGTGAAACCTGTCTCTACTAAAAATACAAAATTTAGCCAGGTGTGGTGGTGGGTGCCTGTAGTCCCAGCTACTTGGAAGGCTGAGGCAAGAGAATCACTTGAACCCGGGAGGCAGAGGTTGCAGTGAGCCGAAATCGCACCATTGCACTCCAGCCTAGGCAAGAAGAGCGAAACTCTATTAAAAAAAAAAAAAAAAAAAAAGGCCGGGTGCGGTGGCTCAAGCCTGTAATCCCAGCACTTTGGGAGGCCGAGATGGGCGGATCACGAGGTCAGAAGATCGAGACCATCCTGGCTAACACGGTGAAACCCCGTCTCTACTAAAAAATACAAAAAACTAGCCGGGCGTGGTGGCGGCGCCTGTAGTCCCAGCTACTCCGGAGGCTGAGGCAGGAGAACGGCGTAAACCCAGGAGGCGGAGCTTGCAGTGAGCTGAGTTCCGGCCACTGCACTCCAGCCTGGGCAACAGAGCGAGACTCCGTCTCAAAAAAAAAAAAAAAATATATATATATACATATATGTGTGTGTGTGTGTGTGTATATATATATATAAATTAGCTGGGCATGGTAGTGCACGCCTGTGGCCCCGACTACTCAGGAGGCTGAGGTAGGAGGATGCCTTGACCCCAGAAATTCCAGGCTGCAGTGAGCTGTGATGGCGCCAATGCACTCCAGCCTGGGTAACAGAGCAAGATCCTGTCAAAAAAATAAATAAATAAAAAAGAGAGAGGAAGGAAGGAAGGAAAGAAGGAAGGGAGGGAGGGAGGGAGGGAGGGAGGGAGGGAGGGAGGGAGGAAGGGGAAGGAAGAAGGAAGGAAGGAAGGGAAGGAGAGAGAGGAGAGGAGAGGGGAGGGGAGGGGAGAGTAAAGAAGGAAGGAAGGAGAGAGAGAGAAAGAAGGAAGGAAGGAAGGAGAGAAAGAAAGAAAGAAAGAAAGAAAGAAAGAAAGAAAGAAAGAAAGAAAGAAAGAAAGAAAGAAAGAAAGAAAGAAAGAAAGGGAGGAAGGGAGGAAGGGAGGAAGGGAGGAAGGGAGGAAGGGAGGAAGGGAGGAAGGAAAGAAAGAAAGAAAAGAAAGAAAGAAAGAAAGAAAGAAAGAAAGAAGAAAGAGAAAGAAAGAAAGAAAGAAAGAAAGAAAGAAAAGAAAGAAAGAAAGGAGGAAGGAAGGAAGGAAGGAAGGAAGGAAGGAAGGAAGGAAGGAAGGAAGGGAGGGAGGGAGGGAGGGAGGGAGGGGCCGGGCGCGGTGGCTCAAGCCTGTAATCCCAGCACTTTGGGAGGCCGAGGCGGGCGGATCACAAGGTCAGGAGATCGAGACCACAGTGAAACCCCGTCTCTACTAAAAATACAAAAAATTAGCCGGGCGCGGTGGCGGGCGCCTGTAGTCCCAGCTACTCAGGAGGCTGAGGCAGGAGAATGGCGTGAACCCAGGAGGCGGAGCTTGCAGTGAGCCGAGATCGCGCCACTGCACTCCAGCCTGGGCAACAGCGTGAGACTCCGTCTCAAAAAAAAAAAAAAAAAAAAGAAAGAAAGAAAGAGAGAGAGAGAGAGAAAGAAAGAAAGAAAGAAAGAAAGAAAGAAAGAAAGAAAGAAAGAAAGAAAGAAAGAAAGAAAGAAAGAAAGGCTATCTGCTCTATGATTTATGCCATTTTGTTTGAAATCAAGCCACTTTTTTACATGACAAAATGGGGACCAGGGACACGTTATGCTTGAAGCTGCTTTGGTGTGTTATGTTTTTCCAATAGACAACAAGATCAATAGCTATTTACATTTTTAAGAGAAGCATTTATCCATGTACTACGAAAAACTGTGCGTGGTGAGCCCTTCTGAAGAGTGGGGAACCCTGGGCTGCTTCGCCTCTGGGTTTGACAGCGGATCCCATCCCCCAAGGCTCCCCCGGGTGTAGGGAACAGGAGCCTGGATTTATAGCATCCTCTCTGGGGTGTCAGGGCCAGCGGGGCAGCATACGATGTTTACTCAGATACCTGCAAGGACCCCACTGGGCTGGTTCTCATCTTTTCTTGCCCAAGATATGTCAGAGCAAAAGTGCAAGCTCCAAAATAAAAGATGAGACACTCACTGTCTCCCTCCCTCAATGTACTTACCAGTGGGAGCTGGAACAGCCTGTACTCCCCGGCTCCACCCCCATCTCTGGCCTGGCTCCCACCTCTGCCTCCTCTGAGGGAGGCCAGATGCAGGAGAAAGAGGGAGGCTCAGCCAGGCCAAGAGGCTGTCCTGACATGTTTATATTTACGGGAGGATGAAAACCAGAGACACAAAAAAACCTTTGGGGGCAGAGACAGAAAAGACAGTAGGAGGTTGTCCAGGCACCGGGGGTAGGAATGGAGCCATTTGGGAGGTAGGTGGGGATTTGAAAGGAGGCTGCCACCCAAGTCACATGAGGGCCAGCCAGAGCTAGAGCTGTGGCTCCTTAGAAAGAGACTGAAAAAGAGGGACCCCGGTGATAAAAAGGCAGAGGGAGGAAGAGGAGGCAGAGGAGGAGTCAGCAGGGAGGTGGGAGGGAAACGAGGATGGTGGCCACAAAGGAGAGATTCAGGAAGAAGGCAGGCTGTGGAAACAGTAGAGTGAGTCCTTAGGAAGCTAAACCTAAAATTAGCCAGGCACAGTGGCTCACGCCCATAATCCCAGCACTTTGGGAGGCCGAGGCGGGTGAATCATGAGGTTAGGAGTTCAGGAGAGCAGCCTGGCCAAGATGGTGAAACCCTGTCTCTACTAAAAATACAGGCCGGGTGCGGTGGCTCAAGCCTGTAATCCCAGCACTTTGGGAGGCCGAGACAGGTGGATCACGAGGTCAGGAGATCGAGACCATCCTGGCGAACATGGTGAAACCCCGTCTCTACTAAAAAAATACAAAAAGGCCGGGCGCGGTGGCTCAAGCCTGTAATCCCAGCACTTTGGGAGGCCGAGACGGGCGGATCACGAGGTCAGGAGATCGAGACCATCCTGGCTAACACAGTGAAACCCCATCTCTACTAAAAATACAAAAACTTAGCCGGGCGAGGTGGCAGGCGCCTGTAGTCCCAGCTACTCGGGAGGCTGAGGCAGGAGAATGGCGTAAACCCGGGAGGCGGAGCTTGCAGTGAGCTGAGATCCGGCCACTGCACTCCAGCCTGGGCGACAGAGCGAGACTCCATCTCAAACAAACAAACAAACAAACAAACAAACAAATTAGCCTGGTATGGTGGCAGGCGCCTGTTATTCCAGCTACTCGGGAGGCTGAGGCAGTAGAATTGTTTGAACCCGGGAGGCAGAGATTGCAGTGAGCTGAGATAGCGCCGTTGCACTCCAGCCTGGGCGACAGAGTGAGACTGCATCTCAAAAAAATAAAAATAAAATAAAAAAAGAAAGTTAAACCTAAAATTGCCATGCAATTGTGCCACTGAACTCCAGCCTAGGTGACAGAGCGAGAGGCTGTCTCAAAAAAAAGAATAAGGCCGGGCGCGGTGGCTCAAGCCTGTAATCCCAGCACTTTGGGAGGCCGAGACGGGCGGATCACGAGGTCAGGAGATCGAGACCATCCTGGCTGACACGGTGAAACCCCGTCTCTACTAAAAAAAATACAAAAACTTAGCCGGGCGAGGTGGCGGGCGCCTGTAGTCCCAGCTACTCGGGAGGCTGAGGCAGGAGAATGGCGTAAACCCGGGAGGCGGAGTTTGCAGTGAGCTGAGATCCGGCCAGAGCACTCCAGCCTGGGCGACAGAGCGAGACTCCGTCTCAAAAAAAAAAAAAAAAAAAAAGAATAAAAGAGTTTGGGCACAGTGGCTCACGCCTGTCTTCCCGGCACTTTGGGAGGCCGAGTGGGAGAGGATCACCTGAAATCAGGAATTTGAGACCAGCCTGGGCAACATGATGAAACCATGTCTCTACTGAAAATAGAAAAATCAGCCCGACGTGGTGGTGCACACCTGTATTTCCAACTACTCAGGAGGGTGAGGCACGAGAATCGTTTGAACCCAGGAGGCAGAGGTTGCAGTGAGCCGAGATGGTGCCACTGCACTCCAGCCTGGGTGACAGAGCGAGACTCTGTCTCAAATAATAATAATAATAATAGGGCCGGGCGCGGTGGCTCACGCCTGTAATCCCAGCACTTAGGGAGGCCGAGGCGGGCGGATCACAAGGTCAGGAGATCAAGACCACGGTGAAACCCCGTCTCTACTAAAAATACAAAAAATTAGCCGGGCGCAGTGGCGGGCGCCTGTAGTCCCAGCTACTCAGGAAGCTGAGGCAGGAGAATGGTGTGAACCCAGGAGGCGGAGCTTGCAGTGAGCCGAGATCGCGCCACTGCCCTCCAGCCAGGGGGACAGAGCAAGACTCCATCTCAAAAATAATAATAATAATAATATAATAATAAACCATACAATCCAGCAATTCCACTTCTGGATATCTTCCCAGAAGAACTGAGAGCAAGGACTCACCAATATTCGCACACTGATGTTGATAGCAGCGTTATTCACAAGAGCCAATAGATGGAAAGAGCCCAGGTGTCCGTTGATGGATGGATGAATAAATGCGATGTGATCCATCCACACAATGGAATACAAGTCAACCTTAAAAAGGAAGGAAATTCTGACATGTGCTGCAATGTAGAGGAACCGTGAGGATGCTATGCTTGGTGAAATAAATCAGACACAAAAGGACAAATACTGCCTGATTCCCCTCGTAGGAGGTCTCTGGACTCGTCGGGTTCAAGATTTACCACCCCCCGCTTTTTTTTTTTTTTTTTGGAGACAGGGTCTTTCTTTGTCACCCAGGCTAGAGTGCGGTAGTATGATCACAGCTCACTGCAGCTTCGACCTCCAGGCTCAAGTGATTCTCCCACCTCAGACTCCCAAGTAGCTGGGACTACAGGTGCCTGCCACCATGCCCAGCTCAATTTAAATTTTTTTTCTGTAGAGATAGGGTCTTGTTGTGTTGTCCAGGCTGGTCTCAAACTCCTGGGCTCAAGCGATCCTCCCAGATTGCTGGGATTCCAAGGCATGAGCCACCACGCCAGGCCTGGTCAGATTCATGGAGACAGAAAGTAGAAGGGTGGGTGCCAGGGGCTGGGGAGGGAAATAAGGAGCGAGTGTTTCATGGGAACAAAATTTTAGTTTGGGAAGATGAGAAAGTTCTGGAGATACATGGAGGTGGTGGTTGCACAGCAATGAGAATGTGCTTAATGATGCTGAACTGGGCACTTAAAAATGGTTAAGAGATGGGCCCGGGAACGGTGGCTCCCGCCTGTAATCCCAACACTGGGAGGCTGAGGCAGGCAGATCACCTGAAGTCAGGAGTTCAAGACCATCCTGGCCAACATCGTGAAGCCCTGTCTCTACTAAAAAAAATATATATAAATTATCCAGAAGCAGTGGCACATGCCTGTAATCCCAGCACCTCGGGAGGCCGAGGCAGGCGAATCCCCTGAGGTCAGGAGTTCGAGACCAGCCCGACCAACATGGTGAAACCCCATCTCTACTGAAAATACAAAAATTAGCTGGGCATAATGGAGGGTGCCTGTAATCCCAGCTTCTCAGGAGGCTGAGGCAGAAGAATCGCTTGAACCCGGGAGGTGGAGGTTGCAGTGAGCCGAGATCGTGCCACTATACTCCAGCCTAGGCGACAAAGCAAGACTCCATCTCAAAAAAAAAAAAAAAAAGGTTAAGATGATAAATTTTATGTGATGTGTATTTCACTGCAATAAAAAGAAGGGAGCGGCCAAATCTATAAAGACATCAACATGGGTGAGTTCAGGTAAAAGAGCAAACCCTGCATAGCTCCTCCTTGCTCATCCCAAGATAGATGTGGACACGGACCCCCTGCCTCCTGCCGGCCAAGATGTGCAGCTGACAAATTGAGAGCATCCACCAAGGGCTGCCTGAGGTCACATGGATGCCTGGAGCCACATCTCAGCACTGGCCTCACATGGAGCCATGGGGGAAGCCTACCCACCCACCTACCCACCAAATCCTGTGTGCAGACAGTCCTAACAAAGGCCTGAAAAAGGACAATTCCTGTCCTCCAGATCCTGACAGCCCAGAGGAGGGGCATCTTACCAACCTTGAGGAGTCAGGAAAGCAACCTGGAGGGCATGCCCAAGTTGGGTTTTGACAGATGCATAGGAGTTCACCAGACAGACTCAGGATGGGCCGGGTGGGAGAGGAGGTTTTGCAAGGAGAAGAAAAGGTAGGTGCCCTGGCTGGACAGAATGACAAATAGAATGACTGGGAGGAGAAGAGGGAAGTGAAGGACAAAAGAAGGGAAGGAAAAAGAAATAGGAACAGGAGCAGGAACTGTACCAAAAAAAAAAACAACCAAAAAAAATAGATAATCAGATGGAAACTCAGTGACGAGAAGTACTTTGCCAAGGCTAGAAGTAGGGGAATTTGGCATGGAAGACCAGACTTCTGGTCCTTTTCTGGGGGTGAGGTCTTGAAGGTCCAGGTTAGACAGGGCACTGGGGGATTACTCCCTCCCATTCCATTCCATTCGCTGTGAGGGCACTAAGCCCAGGATGGACAGGTGGGGGACAGGCAGGGTCTGAACATTGGGAGCAGGGACCTTGTGGTCAAGAGACCCCAGGCTCTGCTGCCCCTTGGTGAACATCTTCTCTCTCCTCACCCTCCCAACCTACAGGAGGATGATTTTCCCAGGCGGCTCAGCGAGAGTGCGGAGGACCTCAGCCTGGATTTGGGGGCCCTTCAGGGCAGCGAGTATCTGCAGGACCTGGGCCTTGGGGCCCCTTCCCACAGCCAGCCTGGGGAGGCCCCAGACAGCCGCGCCCCCAGTGAAGAACCAGGAAGGGATTCTCTTTTCTCCAACTTGGCGGGGTCCCAGGACTTGTCAAGGCGGCGCAGCTGGGAAAGGTCGCGGAGCTGCTCAGAGAGCTGGCGGAGGTCAGTTCCCCGCTGCTGACTGCCTGCCTCCCACAGTGCACCCCTGGGACAGGGCAGGGGTCCAGAAGGCCAGAGCCAGGTCTTGAGACAAGCTGCCCCTTGCACCTGCCATGGTCCCCAACCTTTTTGGCACCAGGGACTGGTTTCATGGAAGATAATTTTTCCATGGACCCAGGGGGAAAGGGGATACTTTCTGGATAATTCAAGCATATTCCATTTATCGTGCACTTTATTTCTATTATTATTACATTGTAATACATAATTAAATAATTATACAACTTATCATCATGTAGAATCAGTGGGAGCCCTGAGCTTGTTTTCCTGCACTAGCTGGTCCATTTTGGGGGTGATGGGATCATCAGGCATTAGATTCTCTTTTTTTTTGAGACGGAATCTCACTACATTGCCCAGGCTAGAGTGCAGTGGCGTGATCTCGGTTCACTGCAATCTCCACCTCCCGGGTCCAAGCGATTCTCCTGCCTCAGTCTCCCGAGTAGCTGGGATTACAGGCGTGCACCACCACACCAGGCTAATTTTTGTATTTTTAGTAGAGATGGGGTTTCACCATGTTGGTCAGGCTGGTCTTGAACTCCTGACCTCATGATCCACCTGCCTTGGCCTCCCAAAGTGCTGGGATTACAGGCGTGAGCCAGTGCGCCTGGCCGTCCGTGACCTTTTAGCCTGGGCGACAGGGTGAGACTCCGTCTTAAATAAATAAATAAATAAATAAATGGTCACGGACCAGTACCTACCAGTCTGTGGCTCAGGGGTTGGGGATCCCTGCTGTAGGGACATGAGGGGCATCTGCACCATCAGAGGCAGCCCAAAAAACTTGCACGTGAGGCCAGGCACAGCGGCTCACACCTGTAATCCCAGCACCTTGGGAGGCCAAGGCGGGTGGATCACCTGAGGTCAGGAGTTCAAGACCAGCCTGGTCAACATGGCAAAAACCCCTGTCTACTAGAAATGCAAAAATTAGCCTGGCATGGTGGTGCACACCTGTAGTCCCAGCTACTTGGGAGGCTGAGGCCCGAGAATCGCTTGAACCCAGGAGACAGAGGTTGCAGTGAGCCAGGATTGTGCCACTTGCACTCCAGCCTGGGGGACAGAGCAAGACTCTATCTAAAAAAAAACAAAAACAAAAACAAAACAGAAAGAAAGAAAAAAAAATCGACTGCACGCACACACTGCAAGCACACACACTGCAAGCACACAAAAACCCAATCTTGCACCCCTGCTGAGAGTACAGCCATGCTCAGCCCCCATCAGACCCATGCATATAAGCCTAAATGTGATGTGCATCCATGCACTTATGATCAAACCGGAAATGTGTGAGATGCCAGGCACCCCACAGTAGCAGCACCAAATAGTAGGAGGGGCGCTCTAGCCACCCCTAACCTGTGTCTCTCAACCCCTTCCAAGTCATCCCAAATAGAAATTCAGGCCGGGTGCAGTGGCTCATGCCTGTAATCCCAGGACTTTGGGAAGCAGAGTCAGGGGGATCACCTGAGGTCAGGAGTTTGAGACCAGCCTGGCCAACGTGGTGAAGCCCTGTCTCTACTAAAAATGTAAAAATTAACTGGGTATAGTGGTGCATGCCTGTAATCCCACCTACTTGGGAGGCCGAGGTAGGAGAATCGCTTGAACCTGGGAGGCGGAGGTTGCAGCGAGCCGAGATTGTGCAGAGGTTGCAGCGAGCTGATATTGTGCCACCGCACTCCAGCCTGGGTGACAGAGTGAGACTCTGTCTCAAAAAAAAAAAAAAAAAAAAAAGAAAGAGGGAAGGGAAAGGGAAGGGGAAGGGGAAGGGAAAAGGAAAAGAGAAGAAAAGAGAAAAGAAAAAAAAACCAGTCTGTGTAAAAACGATCTGAGATGCAAACGTAGCTCCAACAAATATAACCAGGCTGGCTTTCTTTGTACTCTCCCCTTGTCACCAACTCCTCTCATATTGGGAGGTCTAGATCCCTCTCTGTGGCCTGTGCACCCTTCCCTGTCCTGGAAGGGCCCCCTTGCATGTTCTTTCAAGTCCCCCTGGATGCCTGGGGCAGCAGCCAGGTGGGCAAGACCTGCGGAAGCCCCAGTACCTTGTCTTCTCCCACTAGGCTCAGCCTCGATGCCTCAGCTGTGGATGAGGAACCCTGTCTCCCTCGAACACTGGCCAGCCTTGCTTTGAACCTGCCAGGAGGAGGGCTGAAGACTTGGACTCAAGAGTGTCTGTCTGGGGGCGGGACCCCTGCAGAGAGCCCAGGCAAAGTGGGTGTAACCTGCAGCCACCCCTGACAATAGCATATTTTTGGGTCCAGAAGCCAGTGCTATGGGTAGGAAGGAGAGACTCGCCAGGGCTGGTGGTGTTTACCCACCATGGCAGGGTGGGGGGTGCTTATCTACAGTGTGGCCCGTGCCTCGGTAGTCTCTGGGTCCTAAGATTCCAGCCCAGGTCTAAAGGGTTTTCCCTGGGTAAGCACCTAGGGCAGGCTATGCATGTCCATGACTGCAACCCAAGGGCTGGAGACAAGCGGGTGGGGGATGTCTTATCTTGCAGTTTTAGCCAGGCTTGGAGGATCTTTGCCTGGAGTGTAACCTGCAGCCGGAAGGCAGCTGTGTCTGTGGTTGGGGTAGGCAGCTAAGGAGAATTGTCTCTGACCTGAGATCCCAGCTCACACCTGAGGAATGCATGCTTGGAGTGGCTGGTGGCTGAGACATCTCTGGCTGTGATCACAAATGACCCTGGGGGAAATTTCTGGCCATTGTTGGAACCCGTGACCCTGATACCTGGGGCTCCAGCTCATAGCTGGAGGCTCCTCGGCCAGGACTACATCTCTGTGACTGGGGAGGGGGTGGCTGAACCCATACCCTATGGCCAGGGGGGAATGGCTGGAGGCTGAGGCTTGGATGAGTGTGTCACCCCGTTTCTGTGGAGGTGGCCCTGGCTGTGGGTGGGGACCCTCAACCTAGGGAACCTGCCTGCCGTCCAGGCTGCCTTCCCAGCTTAGTGAGATGTTTAATTCCCTGCAGGAATGTGACAGCCCCAAGAAAAGAGTGAGGTCAAGGTCCGTTCCTGTGTCCTCCTATGAGATCCGCTCCCCGGAAATCTCTCCGGATTTGGAAGTGCCTGCTCCACCTGTTCAAGGTAGCCAGCCTGGGAGTTTCCTTCATTCAAACCAAGTCAGGGAAAGAGGAACCTGGCCAACATGGTGAAACCCTGTTGGGGTTTCATCCTTCATCCTGGAGAGTCCCCTTGATGGGGCTCCCAATGGGCCCCAGGGAACGGAAGGGAGCTGGCTTAGGGTCCCCTGGGCAGGGACTGGGCAGAATGTTGGGGGAAGCCAGAGAGGGGAAAGGACCTCCAGCATCTGTCCCTCCTCCTCTCCCTGCAGCCCTCGAGCCAGTGTGAGATTGCCCCATTGCAATGACCTTGTCTCCGAGATTCTCTCTCTTCTCTCTCTGATTCTTTTTTTTTTTTTTTTTTTTTTTGAGACAGAGTCTTGCTGTGTCACCCAGGCTGCAGTGCAGTGGTGCAATCTCAGCTCACTGCAACCTCTGCCTCCCGGGTTCAAACGATTCTCCTGCCTCAACCTCCCAAGTAGCTGGGACTACAAGCACCCGATACCACGCCCGGCTAATTTTTGTATTTTTAGTAGACACAGGGTTTCGCCATGTTGGCCAGGCTGGTCTCAAAGTCCTGACCTCAAGTGATCGGCTCGCCTCAACCTCCCAAAGTGCTGGGATTACAGGCATGAACCACCGCACCTGGCATTCTGTTTCTTTATCTCTTTCTTTATCTCTGAATTTTTATCGTGAGACCTTGCACCTCTCTGGAATCAGACAAACCTGGAGTCTAAACACATAACAAGTCTCTGAGCCTCTGTGGCTTCCTCTGTTAGAAGAGGCGCGGCAGCTCACACCTGGAATCCCAGCACTTTGGGAGGCCAAGGCAGGTGAATAGCTTGAGCCCAGGAGTTTGAGGCCAGCCTGGGCAACATGGCAAAACCTTGTCTCTACTAAAAATATAAAAACAATTAGCTGGGCATGACGGTGTGCACCTGTAGTCCCAGCTACTTGGGAGGCTGAGATGGGAGGATTGCTTAAACCCAGGAGGTCAAGGCTGCAGTGAGCTCTGATGGCAGGACTGCACTCCACTCTGGGTGACAGAGTGAAACTGTCTCAAAAAAAAAAGAAAAAGAGGCCTGGCGCGGTGGCTCATGCCTGTAATCCTAGCGCTTTGGGAGGCCGAGGCAGGTGGATCACATGAGATCAGGAGTTTGAGACCAGCCTGGCCAACATGGTGAAACCCCATCTCTACTAAAAATACAAGAATTAGCCGGGCATAGTGGTGCGTGCCTGTAATCCCAGCTAGAGGCTGAGGCAGGAGAATCGCTTGAACCCAGGAGGCGGAGGTTGCAGTGAGCCGAGATTGAGCCATTGCACTCCATCCAGGGTGACAGAGTGAGACTCTGTCTAAGGAAAAAAAGGGGAGGGGGGATAATAAGCGTTATCTCCTTAAGGCCACTTGGAGAGTCTGCTGAGCTCACACATGTAAAGCATTTAGTAGGGTGTAAGCACTCACGAGACACTGGGGACAGCTGCGTTTGTCCCTGGCTCTCTGTCCTCTTCTCGTCTCTGTTCCCTGAGAGTACAGGCCTTGTCTGCATGGCCTCCAGTTCTGCAGGGACTCGGGGTGGCATCTGGGAGGGCTCTGCTGGGCTGGTCCTGTCCCAGAACTCCTCACAACTGTGCTTCCTGGGATGGGGGGGGCTTCTTCCAGGCCTGGAACCTCCAGTGCTGGAGTGCATGGAAAAAGACCACGTGGAACCAGATCACGTGTGAGTTTCTGCCTCGTGGTGGGGGAGGGACCACCAGGGAACAGACCGGAAAGTCAGGGCTGCGGGAGGAGGGCTGAGGGAGGAGGGCTGCGGGAGGAGGGCTGCCAGGGTGCAGCGTTGCTGGCCATAAGTGACCAGAGCCAGACACCGTCCCGCTAGTCCCCCATAACCTCATCTTCTTTCTGACACCGTCCTTCTCCCGGCGGGAGAGGCCCAGGCCCCTCAGAAAGGTTCTCAGTGTAGCCTTGGGAGATAATTGTGGCTTTTTTTTTTTTCTTGTGAGACTTGGTCTCCCTCTGTCACCCAGGCTGGAGTGCAGTGGTACAATCTCGGCTCACTGCAGCCTCTGCCTCCCAGGTTCAAGCGATTTTCCTGCCTCAGCCTCCAGAGTAGCTGGCTTTGAGTAGGGTCTGCATCAGGACCTGAGGCCTGGTTGGACAACCCCAGCTTGTCTCTGGGAGGGTGTCTGTCACCTGGAGCTAACGTGGGCTGTTCTAATCCCACCCCAACCCCCACAGGCTGATTGTCCAGCAGGTGCTTCAAGAACTTCGACAGTACCATGGGTAAGTGGGAATCGGGACAGGCATGAGGGGACAGACGTGGAGGAACAAAGTGGGAGACAAGAGTAGGAGACATGCAGGGGCGTGTACAGGTGTGGGAGACAGGGGTAGAGAAGACTGGGTGAGGGCTGGGCAAGGTGCCTCATGCCTGGAATCCCAGCACTTTGGGAAGCCGAGGAGGGTGGATCATCTGAGGTCAGGAGTTCGAGACCAGCCTGGCACACATGGCAAAACCCTGTCTCTACTAAAAATACAAAAATTAGTCGGGCATAGTGGCAGGCACCTGTAATCCCAGCTACTTGGGAGGCTGAGGCAGGAGAATCGCTTGAACCTGGAAAGTGGAGGTTGCAGCGAGCCGAGATAGCGCCATTGTACTCCAGCCTGGATGACACAGCGAGACTCTGACTTTAAAAAAAGAGAAAGGAAAAAGGGAAGACTGCATTCAAGGGAAGAAAAATGAGGCAGGAGAGGAAGGAGGAGGCTAGAAGACAAGAGGTGGAGAGGGGCAGGCTGCCCCGGCGCAGGGGGCCCTTGGAGCAAACAGGTAAAGGTGCCTCCTGCCTAAGACACTGCCATCTGTTACAAAATCTTCTTGTAGCCAGGTGCAGTGGCTCACACCACTGTAATCCCAACACTTTGGGAGGCCAAGGTGGGAGGATCATTTGGAGTCCAGGAGTTTGAGACCAGCTTGGAAAAAATAGTGAGACCCTGTTTCTACAAAAAAAAAATTAAAAATTTGCTGGGTGAGGTGGCTCACGCCTGTAATCCCAGCAATTTGGGAGGCTGAGTTGGGAGGATTGTTTGAGCCCAGGAGTTTCAGACCAGCCTGGGCAACAGAGTGAGACTCTGTCTGTATAAATTTTTTTTGTTGGCCGGGCGCGGTGGCTCAAGCCTGTAATCCCAGCACTTTGGGAGGCCGAGACGGGTGGATCACGACGTCAGGAGATCGAGACCATCCTGGCTAACACGGTGAAACCCCGTCTCTACTAAAAAATACAAAAAACTAGCCGGGCGAGGTGGCGGGCGCCTGTAGTCCCAGCTACTCGGGAGGCTGAGGCAGGAGAATGGCGGGAACCCGGGAGGCGGAGCTTGCAGTGAGCTGAGATCCGGCCACTGCACTGCAGCCTGGGTGACAGAGCGAGACTCCGTCTCAAAAAAAAAAAAAAAAAAAAAAAATTTTTTTGTTGTTGTTAGCTGGGTGTGGTGGCACATACCTGTAGTCCCAGCTACTCTAGGGGGTGTGGGGGTGTTGACGCAGGAGAATGGCTGAGTCCAAGCATTGAAGGCTGCCATGAGCCATGATTATGCCACTGCACACCAGCCTGAGCAACAGAGCCAAACCCTGTTTAAAAAAAAAATTGCGTAAGATTTAAGTACTTGGTTAAAAAAAAAATTAAAAATTAGCCAGGCATGGTGGCACATGCCTATAGTCCCAGCTACTCAGGAGACTGAGGCGGGAGGATCACTCAAGCCCCACAGGTCGAGGCTGCAGTGAGCTGTGATTGTACCACTACACTCCAGCCTGGGCAACAGAGCAAGACCCCATCTCTATTTAAAAAGAAAAAAAAAATCTTCCTGCTAACACTGATTTTGTTCAGCCAAGACACATTACTGCCCTCTGCTGGAAAACCTGTCACAATGTCTCACACACAAGCCCAGAGTGTCAAGGACGGGTGGGCTCTTAGACGGGGTACCTGGTACCTGCCTGTACTTGGTAGCACTGGGGTAGGGGAGTGGGAGAGGAGGCTGCCGACCCAGGTATCTGTCCCCTCTGATCCTGCAGGGCCCGGCAGAGGGCTTGCATGTCACCCAGCTCCGGAGAAGCCCACTCGAACCTGACCTGGTTTGAATTCCTGTCGGAGTAAGTATACAGACCTGCTGCAAGTGAGAACGGCAGGGGAGGGCAGCCTTGGATTTGAACAAGGGTTTACGGATGGTCCTTTGGGCCAGGCCCCCTGTGCTGGAGGCAGGAGCTGGGGCCCCCATCAGGGCAATGGGGGGAGCTGGCAGGGAAGGGAGGGATGAGGCTCTCGTATACCCTGAGAGAACAGAGGAAGACTTCCTGGAGGAGGTGACGATGTAAGCAGGGTTCTGACGGAAGGGTAGGAGTTTGCCAATATGTGCAGATGAGGATGAAGGAAACAAAATGGAATTAGAAGGCTTAGGGAATGACATCAGAGTAGGGCGGGGAGGAGGGAAGGTGGGAGAAGTCAGCAGAGACCAGACAACCTCAGCCACACGAGAGAGCTCAGACTTTATCCTAAAGAGCAGTGGGGCTCGGGCATGGTGACTCATGCCTATAATCCCAGCACTTTGGGAGGCTGAGGAGGGTGGATCGTCTGAGGTCGGCAGTTCAAGATCAGCCTGACCAACATGGTGAAACCCAATCTCTACTAAAAATACAAAAATTAGCCGGACATGGTGGCGGGTGCCTGTAATCCCAGCTACTCAGGAGGCTGAGGCAGGAGAATCACTTGAACCCAGGAGGCGAAGGTTGCAGTGAGCCGAGATCGCACCCTTGCACTCCAGCCTGGACGACAGAGTGAAACTCCCTCTCAAAAATAAATAAATAAATAAATAGCAGGGGGGCCTACGAGCATGAGTATCATCAGTTCTGGTGATAGGATGGGGACAGGATGAGGATCACAGACAGGGCTGAAGGTCCCTGAATCCTTCTCTCTCCCTCCTTTCCTCCCTCCCTCTCTCATTCACTCATTCATTCATTCAACAAACATTTACGGATATTTACAAAGTTCCAGAAGCCACTTGGACTGGGATTGGGGGCACAGACTGGAGAAATGGCATCTCTGCCCAGAAAACAGATCCTACCAGAGCAGGAATCATGTCTGCCTTATATGTCACTGACCTAATATTTATTAAATGAGGGTGTGCCTGAAATCCAGGAAGCCATGCCAGTGACCCGGGGATGGAGTTGGGGATGGGGGAGGAGACAGAAAAACGAGCAGGATTTAAAGACCAATTAGGGCCAGGTGCGGTGGCTCATGCCTGTAATCCCAGCACTTTGGGAGGCTGAGGCAGACGGATCACCGGAGGTCAGGAGTTCGAGACCAGCCTGGCCAACATGGTGAAACCCCGCCTCTACTAAAAATACAAAACAGGTTGGGCGTGGTGGCTCACACCTGTAATCCCAACACTTTGGGAGGCCGAGGCGAGCGGATCATGAGGTCAGGATCGAGACCATCCTGGCTAACACAGTGAAACCCTAACTCTACTGAAAATACAAAAAATTAGCTAGGCATGGTGGTGGGCGCCTGTAGTCCCAGCTACTCGGGAGGCTGAGGCAGGAGAGTGGCGTGAATCCAGGAGGCAGAGCTTGCAGTGAGCTGAGATCGCACCACTGCACTCCAGCCTGGGCGACAGAGCAAGACTCAGTCTCAAAACAAAAACAAAAACAAAAAACAAAAGAAAAACCAACAATTAGCTGTGGCACACACCTGTGGTCCCAGCTACTCGGGAGGCTGAGGCATGAGAATCGCTTGAACCTGGAGGCAGTGGTTGCAGTGAGTGGAGATTGCACCACTGCACTCCAGCCTGGGTTACAAAGTGAGACTCTGTGTCAAAAAATAAATAAATAGGCCGGGCACGGTGGCTCAAGCCTGTAATCCCAGCACTTTGGGAGGCCGAGACGGGCGATCACGAGGTCAGGAGATCGAGACCATCCTGGCTAACACGGTGAAACTCCGTCTCTACTAAAAAATACAAAAAACTAGCCGGGCGAGGTGATGGGCGCCTGTAGTCCCTGCTACTAGGGAGGCTGAGGCAGGAGAATGGTGTAAACCCAGGAGGTGGAGCTTGCAGTGAGCTGAGATCCGGCCACTGCATTCCAGCCTGGGCGACAGAGCGAGACTCCATCTCAAAAAAAAAATACAAATTTAAAAATAATAATAAATAAATAAATAAATAAGGTCAATTAGATACCGGGTGGGGGTGGGGGGTGTGAATTAGAGATAGAAATCACAAGTGAACAGAGTTGAAATTCCCAGCCCAGGCATTGAGGGACCTCAAACCTGAGATCATGTTGCATTTCTGTCTGCAAACCCAGTCCCCAAAGCTCCCAGAACTTTGCAAACATTCATTCATGTTTGCTGAGTGAATAGGTAAGAGAGGGAAGGAGGGAGGGAAGGAGGAAGTCAAGGGCCAGGGAAGGGGTAAGGCAGGACCGGGAGGCCACAGGGAGACAGGTTCCAGGTGGGTTCCTGGAGCAACCCACAGGGCTGCCTCAGAATGGCCGCTGGCCCCCTCTAGTGGACATTCCCTCTTGTCCCCCAGGAGCGAGGACAGTGCTGGCAAGAATGAGAAGAGTGACAAGAGTACCAGCGTGAAGCGCAGGCTGAGCTGCCTCCGCAGTCGAGTGACCAGGCAGAAGGAGAAGGTCAGGGGAGCTGAGCCACGGGGGCCCCCCTCTGCCTTCCCCAGCTTGGCATGCTGCCCTTAACCCGGGAGCCCTGTGACTGGGGCTGGCGGTGCGCTGCGTACACAGTACCTAAGAGGGCCAGCCCCTGCAGAGGGCATCCTGAGACCTGCCTCTGTCCCATCCAGGGGAAGAGCCCGGCACATCTAAAGGACAAGGGCCAGGATGCACGAGAGAGGCGGGAGTGTGTCAATGGGCACCAGCTCGTGCAAGGGACCTTCTCCAGCCCCTCCAGCTGCCCCCTGTGTGGCAAACCCTTGTTGAGCTCGGGTAAGTCTGGTGGCCCAATCCATCCTCCTGGAGGGCAGTCACCTTCTCTTCTTCGCGTCCTTTCAGTCATACTTCTGGGCTCTCTTGATGTGTGTGTGCATCCTCGTTCTGTTTTGCCCTCTCCTTGGCGGCTCCCTGGAAAGAACCAGGGATGGCTCCCTGGGCACAGGGTCCCTTGGGCTAACTCAGGACTGGCAACAGTCCCTTTAAGTCCCAGCTTTTGACAATGTGGGAATCCTCCTGCAGCATCTGGACTTGAGCCATGGATGGGTTTGCTAGGGCTGTCATGACAAAGCACCACTTACCAGGTGGCTTAACCATCAGAGATATATTCCCTTGCAGTTCTGGAGGCTTAAAGTCTAAGATCAAGGGCTGAGCTTCATATGAAGGTGCCAGGAAATGATCCGTTCCAGGCATCTCTCCTGGCTTCATCCCTTAGCGTCACATGGCCCTGTCTGTATCCCAATTTCCCGTTTCTATAAGGATACCAGCCACATTGGATTAGGGGCTCACCAGACTCCAGTGTGGCCTCATCTTAGCTTATTTACACTCACAAAGACTCTATTTACAAATAAGGTCACATCCTAAAGGATAGAAGTGGGGGAGTAGGACTGCAACATATGAATTTGACGGTGGGGAGGCATGTAATTTTATCCATAACAGGTCGTTTTCTGCTTCTTGGGGCTCTTGGTGGTTGCGGGATTGCGAGGGGAAGAGTCTCTACTCAAGAAAGAGTACCGGATTCAAGAGACTCCCAGAAAGAGATGGCTCTGGTCATGGCTGGGATTTAGAACTTAGTCTTTTTGCAAATAAGCTCCACTTTGAAGGGAATGAAGAAGAGGAGGTGGTGGCGATTGCGTGTTAGAAAAGATGCGTGCGCCGTTTGTAGCAAGAATCCAAACCGCCGTCTGTGGCTGGCAGAACTCAGGCTAGTTCACAGTTTCTGGACCTTAGCGCTGTCAACATTTGGGTCCAGGTAATTCTTTGTTCTAAGGGGCTATCCTGTGCATCGTAGGATATTGAGTAGCATCCCTGGCACCTGCCCTCTAAATGCCAGTAATAACCACCTCCTACCTCCAGTTGCAACAACCAAAAATGTCTCCAGCCATGGCCATAAGTCTGCTGGGGGGCAGAATTGCCTCCAGACAGGAATCAATGGGTGAATGAGATGGGCAAGCAGATCCTAGATAGGCTTAGACCATGCAGTGAGAGCAACATCTCCACCCCGGGGCAAGTGCTTCTGAGCAACCTGACCGCAGGTTTTGCATTTGTTGGCTTTACCTGCTCCAGGCGCGGGAATTTTCCTTCTTTCTCGTTTCCCTCTCTTTCTGTAGTGCCGTTGCTGGCCATGGGGCTGGGCGTGGCTGTTGGTGGTCAGTGGTGTCAAGGCTGTTCCTCTTTGAGCTTTTCCTTTGTTAGGCAATCCCCATCCAGCTCTGTGACCCATGAGCCGTCCTCAGCAGAGGCTGGCATGGGCTTTTTGCAAAATCTTTTTTTTTTTTTTTTTTGCGACAGGATTTCACTCTGTTGCCCAGGCTGAAGTGCAATGGTGTGATCTCAGCACACTGCAGCCTCTGCCTCCTGGGCTCAAGCAATCCTCCCACTTCCTCCTCCCGAGTAGCTGGGTCTACGGGTGTGCACCACCGTGCTTGGCTAATTTTTAAACTTATTTTTGTAGAGACAAGGTCTCACTCTATTGCCCAGGCTGCTTTCAAACTCCTAGACTCAAGCGATCCTCCTGCCTCAGCCTCCCAAAGTGCTGGAATTACAGGTGTGAGTCACCCCACCGTGCCCAGCCTTTGCCAAATCTTCAGTGCACCAACAAAGTCGGCATGTTGAAGTCCTTAATTTGGGACAGCAGGTGACTCCCTCTTTTCCCTGGCACCTTGTTCTCTTCTGCAGGGCATGAGGTGTGCTCAATCTATCTTAGGCATCAGATGCAAGGGGCAGGTAGGAGGTTGGAAGTTGGGTGAGTAAAGCCAGAGATCTAGAACCAAGGCTGCACAGAGCAGGTTCTGGGAGCCCGCTCTTGGGTGCCCTTGCTTGAACAGCTCCAGGTTTAGCTGAACCAGGCACTTCCTTCTATGATTGCTGGTTCACTATCATTCTCCATTTGTTTCTGTTCCTGCTTTTGCTTTGCTTCTCAGAAAAATCCTGAGGTCTTTAAACTCTGATTTGGGGTCATCCAAGGTCTTGTATGTCCATGTGGCCCACTGACTTAGAGCATCACCATCATCTGGGAACTTCATCATTATTATTATTATTATTATTTTGAGATGGAGTCCCATTCTGTCACCCAGGTTGGAGTGCAGTGGCATGATTATAGCTCACTGCAAACTTCACCTCACAGGTTCAAGTGACTCTCCTGCCCCAGCCTCCCGAGTAGCTGGGATTACAGGCACCCACCACCATGCCCAGCTAATTTTTGTATTTTTAGTAGAAACAGGGTTTCGCCATGTTGGCCAGGCTGGTCTCGAACTCCTGACCTCAAGTAATTTGCCTGCCTCGGCCTTCCAAAGTGCTGGGATTACAGGTGTGAGCCACCATACCTGGCCTGTCACCTGGGAACTTTTAAAAATTTTATTTTTATTTTAGAGACAGGATCTCTCTCTCTCTCTCTCTCTCTCTCTCTCTCTCTGCCCCAGGCTGGAGTGCAGTGGTGTGATCATAGCTCACTGCAGCCTTGAAATCCCTGGGTTAAGCAATCTTCCCATCTCAGCCCCCCAAATAGCTGGGACCACAGGCATATATAACCACATCCTGCTAATTTTTAATTTTTTTTTGTCTGTTTGTAGAGACAGGGTCTTGCTATGTTGCCCAGGCTGGTCTCACACTCCTGAGCTCAAGGGATCCTCCTGCCTCAGCCTCTCAAAGTGCTGGGATTATAGGCATGAGCCACCATGGCTGGCCCACCTGGGACTTTTTTTTTTTTTAATTATTTATATATTTATTTATTTTGAGACGGAGTCTTGCTCTGTCACCCAGGCTGGAGTGCAGTGGCACGATCTCGGCTCACTGCAAGCTCCGCCTCCCGGGTTCACACCATTCTGCTGCCTCAGCCTCCCGAGTAGTTGGGACTACAGGTGCCCGCCACCATGCCCGGCTAATATTTTGTATTTTTAGTAGAGACTGGGCTTCACTATGTTAGCCAGGATGGTCTCGATCTCCTGACCTCGTGATCCGCCCGCCTCAGCCTCCCAAAGTGCTGTGATTACCGGCGTGAGCCACCGCTCCCAGCGTTTTTTTTTTTTTTTTTTTTGAGACGGAGTCTCGCTCTGTCGCCCAGACTGGAGTGCAGTGGCGCGATCTCGGCTCACTGCAAGCTCCGCCTCCCGGGTTCACGCCATTCTCCTGCCTCAGCCTCCGGAGTAGCTGGGACTACAGGCGCCCGCCACCACGCCCGGCTAATTTCTTTTTGTATTTTTAGTAGAGACGGGGTTTCACCGTGTTAGCCAGGATGGTCTCGATCTCCTGACCTCGTGATCCGCCCGCCTCGGCCTCCCAAAGTGCTGGGATTACAGGCTTGAGCCACCGCGCCCGGCCTGTTTTTTTTTTTTTGTTTTTTTTTTTAAGATAGGGTCTGGCTCTGTCACCTACGCTGAAGTGCAGTGGTGCAATCTCAGCTTACTGCAACCTCTGCCTTCCAGGTTTAAGTGATCCTCCCACCTCAGCCTCCCGAGTAGCTGGGACTACAGGCGCGTGTCACAAATACTTGGCTAATATTTTGTAGAGACAGGGTTTTTCCATGTTGCCCAGGCTGGTCTCGAAATCCCCAGTCCAAGTGATCCTCCCACCTCAGCCTCCCAAAGTGCTGGGATGACAGGTATCAGCCACTGCACCTGGCCCACCTGGGAACTTTTAATATCAAATCCCAGGTCCCATCTCAGATGGACTGAAACAGAATCTGCATTTTAACAAGAACCAGGAGTGATTTGTACGCCGTTAGTTGGCTCATTGCTGCTTACAGGCAGGTTTCACAGACTCAACACTATTGACCTACTAGGAGCCCAATCACTTTCTATCATGAGGGCCTCTCCTGTGCATTGCAGGATGTTGGCTATCATCCCTGGCCTTTGGACCCACTCAATGCCAATAGCAACCCCCCTCCCCCCCAATTGGGACAGCCAAAAGTATTTCCTGGCCGGGTGCGGTGGCTCACGCCTGTAATCCCAGCACTTTGGGAGACCGAGGTGGGCAGATCACTTGAGGTCAGGAGTTCAAGACCAGCCTGGCCAACATAGTGAAACTCATATCTACTAAAAATACAAAAATGTGCCGGGCGTGGTGGCACAGGCCTGTAATCCCAGGTACTCAGAGGCTGACTCAGGAGAATCGCGTGAACTCGGGAGGCGGAGGTTGCAGTGAGCTGAGATCGTGCCACTGCACTCCAGCCTGGGCAACAAGAACAAAACTCCGTCTCAAAAAAAAAAAAAAAAAAAAGCTGGGCATGATGGTGCATGCCTGTAGTCCCAGCTACACCGGAGGCTGAAGTGGGAGGATCGCTTGAGCCTGGGAGGCGGAGCTTGCAGTGAGCTGAGATTGCACCGCTGCACTCCAGCCTGGGCGACAGAGCGAGACTCCGCCTCAAAAAAAAAAAAAAAAAAAAAAAAAAAAAGACAAAGGAAAAATATGAAGTTGGAAAAGGAGACAGAGTGATTACAGAGTTTGTCAACCTCAGCACTACTGACATTTGGGGCTGTCGTGTGGGGCCGCCCTGTGCCTGGGAGGAGGTTGAACAGCATCCATGGCCTTCACCCACTTGGTGGCAGGAGCACCCCTAGCTATGATGACCAAGTTGCTGAGTGTCCTCTAGTGGCAGGGTAGGAATGCAGTCACCCCCAGGTGAGGACCACAGCTCTCCCTTAAGTGTCCAGGGATAGCCTCTCCGAATTGGTGACGTTGGAATCCAGATGTGGAGGAAGTAGGGAAAGGGCCCTGTGGATATGTAAGGAAGAGTATTCCAGGTCATAGGTGCAAAGGTCCTGGGGCAGGAATGTGCCCCAGGCAGCAGACAGGCCAGTGTGCTTGAAGTGGAGGTAGAAGAGGGTTGTCGGAACCCGCTGCAGGTCACACAAACGTGCATGCCTGCCCCCATCTGAGGCATTGCTCAGAGGACACTGTCACTTGTCACTTGATGGCTGGGCTTGCTGTCTGCAAATCCAGCTTCCACCTAGACTCTTCTCAGGGAAGGCAGGCTTCAGTGGCCCCTCTTTGAGCCCGGAATTTGCCATTGCTGCTTGGGATCCCTTCTGCACTGGGGGAGCTGCAAAGACAATTCCTGCCTTCTAGCTGGGAATTCGGGCGGGACAGCCTCTGGCACCCGTGTATGAGCTTTCAGACCCCCTGGAGTTGTATACCACATCTGCTGTGTCCCTGCATTTTTCTGCAGGAGGTGAGCATCCAGGGTTTTCATCAGATCTCCAAATAGAACACACGACCTCGGAAAAGGTTGGCAACAATTTACTAAGTCAGGGACTGGCACATTGCAGTCCATCACCTGTTTTTTTGTTTTTTTGAGTTTTTTTGTTTGTATACGCTGAAAGCTAAGAATAGTGTGGGTTTTTTACATTTGTAAGTGGTTGAAAACAAATATTTGGTGACACACAACCATTCTATGAAATTTGCATTTTGGCTGGGCGCGGTGACTCAAGCCTGTAATCCCAGCACTTTGGGAGGCCGAGACGGGCGGATCACGAGGTCAGGAGATCGAGACCATCCTGGCTAACACGGTGAAACCCCGTCTCTACTAAAAAAAAAAATACAAAAAAAACTAGCCGGGCGAGGTGGCGGGTGCCTGTAGTCCCAGCTACTCGGGAGGCTGAGGCAGGAGGATGGCGTAAACCCGGGAGGAGGAGCTTGCAGTGAGCTGAGATCTGGCCACTGCACTCCAGCCTGGGTGACAGAGCGAGACTCCGTCTCAAAAAAAAAAAAAAAAAAAGAAAAGAAATTTGCATTTTACAGTCTGCAAATAAGGTTTTGTTGCAGGACAGCTCTCCTGTTCATTTATGTATCATCTTCGGTTGTTTCCAAGCTACATCTTTGTTTTTTGTTTTATTTTGTTCTGAGACAGAATCTCGCTCTGTCACCCACGCTGGAGTGCAGTGGCACGATGTTGGCTCACTGGAGCCTCTACCTCCCAGGTTCAAGCAATTCTCATGCCCCAGCCTCCCGAGTGGCTGGGATTACAGGTGCCTGCCACCATGCCTGGCTAATTTTTTTCAGTAGAGATGGGGTTTCACCATGTTGGCCAGGCTGGTCTCAAACTCCTGACCTCAAGTGATCCACCCACCTCCGCCTCCCAAAGTGCTGGGATTATAGGCATGAGCCACCATGTCTGGCTCAAGCTACACTTTTGGTTGGCAGAGTTGAGTTTGCAGCATTACAGAGCAAGTTTGCCAACCCCTGAATGAGGTTATCTGGTAGCAAGCAAGGCGAGTAGCTTATCATGTCCTGCAGATCAATAAACCCCTTACAAAAATGACCTTGAGCGATGAGAGTTCCAACAATGTCTAATTTCCTGAATGTCACTTTATAATCATAAAAGACTTTGCACAAATAATAACAATGGTTAGCATTACCGTACGGAGCACTTACACTATCGCAAACACTGTAAGTGCTTTAGTTTGTTTTTATTTATATATATATATTTTTAATAGAGACAGGGTCTTGCTATGTTGTCCAGGCTAGTCTCGAATTCCTGCCTTCAGGTGATCCTCCTGCCTATGCCTCCCAAAGTGCTGGGATTACTGGTATGAACTACCGAGCCCAGTCTGTCAGTGCTCTAAACCGATTTCCTCATTCAGCTTTGTAACTCTATAGACACTAGCACTTTCTCTCTTTCACAGATGAGGAAACTGAGGCCCAAAGAAGTTAAGTTTTTGCTTAAGTCAGGATTTGAACTCACAGCCTGAGCTCCTGATCACCAGTCCATTGCCACATGATGCCCTTTGATTTTGATTTATTTGTTTGTTTGTTTGTTTCTAGACAGAGTCTCGCTCTGTCACCCAGGCTGGAGGGCAGTGGTGCCATCCCGGCTCACTGCAACCTCCTCCTCCCAGGTTCAAGCCATTCTCCTGCCTCAGCCTCCCAAGCAGCTAGGATTGCAGGCATGTGACACCATACCTGGCTACTTTTTGTATTTTTAGTAGAGATGGGGTTTCACCATGTTGGCTAGGCTGGTCTCAAACTCCTGACCTCAGGTGATCCACCTGCCTTAGCCTCCCAAAGTGCTGGGATTAGAGGCGTGAGCCACTGTGCCCAACCTGCCCTTTGATTTTTTAAAAAATATACTTTTAATTTTATATTTATAGGAAAGTACACAGAAAACAGAGACAGTCCCCTTAAGCCCTCTTCCCCATCTTCTCCTCATGTTATTTTTAATTTTTTTGAGACAGAGTCTCACTCTGTTGCCCAGGCTGGAGTGCAGTGGAATGATCACAGCTCACTGCAGCCTCGACTTCCTGAGTTTGTGAGATCTTCCCACCTTAGCCACCCAAGTAGCAGGGACTACAATCTTATACCACCAAATCTGGCTAATTTTTTTTTTTTAATGAGACTGGGTCTCGCTCTGTTGCCCAGGCTGGAGTGCAGTGGTGTGATCTTGGCTGACTGCACCCTCCACCTCATGGGCTCAAGCAATTCTCTCACCCCAGTCTCCCAAGTAGCTGGGACTGGAGGTGCATGCCATCACACCAGGATAATTTATTTTATTTTTATTTTTATTTTTGTAGAAACAGGGTTTTGTCATGTTGCCCGAGCTGGTCTTGAACTCCTGGGTTCAAGCGATCCACTCACCTCAGCCTCCCAAAGTGCTGGGATTACATATGTGAGCCACTGCGTCCACCCCACATTATTTTTATTTATTTATTTATTTGTTTAATTTTATTTTTTTTGAGACGGAATCTCACTCTGTCATCCAGGCTGGAGTGCAGTGGTGCCATCTCGGCTCACTGCAACCTCCGCCTCCCAGGTTCAACGATTCTCCTGCCTCAGTCTCCCGAGTAGCTGGGATGACAGGTGCGCACCACCACGCCTGGCTAATTTTTGTATGTTTAGTAGAGATGGAGTTTCACCATGTTGGCCAGGCTGGTGACGAACTCCTGACCTCAAGCGATCCGCCCTCCTCGGCCTCCCAAGGTACTGGGATGACGGGCGTGAGCCACCGTTCCTGCCTTACATCATCTTAAATCATGCCCTCTCCCTAATGTCTCTGGCCTGTGAGGGTCTCTCCATCTTACCTTACTGCTTATGACTGTGACAGTCTTGAGAAGTACTAGCCAGGTATCTGGTACACAATCTCCCAATCTGGGTTTGTCTGATGTTTTATTAGAATGAGCCAGGGGTTGTGGTTTTTTAGAACTCTCCGGTCTCATCAAATCAGGAGGTCCATGCTATCCGCAGGACATCCCTGGAGATGTCAACCTTAATCATTGTGAAGGTAACGTCTCCAAAAGTAACTGCTTTTCAGTTTCCCTACTCTCTTCTTTGGAAGCAAGTCATGACATCCATCCCACTCTCAGGGTGGTGGGAATTTCTTTCTCCTACAGACATCATTTGATTTTGATTTGCAGGACAACTCTTTGAGTTCAAGAAAGATTTGAGTTTGTGTGAAAGAAATGATATAGGGCTGGGTGCAGAAGCTCACGCCTGCAATCTCAATGCTTTGGGAGGCTGAGGCAGGAGGATCCCTTGAGCTCAGGAGTCTGGGCAATATAGTGAGACCCTTGTCTCTACAACAAAAATGTTAAAAATTTAGCCAGGTGTGGTGGCACTCCCCTATAATCCTAGCTACTCGGGAGGCTGAAGTGGGAGCATGGCTTGAGCCCAGGTGTTCAAGGCTACAGTGAGCTATGATCTGCCACTGTGCTTTAGCCTGGGCCACAGAGCAAGACCCTGTCCCTAAAAAGAAAAAAGAAATAATGTGGGTAAAGGCCGGGTGTGGTGGCTCATGCTTGTAATCCTAGTACTTTGGGATACCAAGGCAGGAGGATGACTTGAGGTCAGGAGTTTGAGACCAGCCTGGCCAACATGGTGAGACCCCGTCTCCATTAAAAACACAAAACAATTAGTGGGGCGTGGTGGCGCACGCCTGTAATCACAGCTACTCAGGAGGCTGAGGTGGGAGGATCCCTTGAACCCAAGAGGTGGAGGTTGCAGTGAGCCAAGATTGCACCACTGCACTGCAGCCTGGGCGACAGAGTGAGACTCTGTCTCAAAAAAAGAAAGAAAGAAAGAAGGAAGGAAGGAAGGAAGGAAGGAAGGAAGGAAGGAAGGAAGGAAGGAAGGAAGGAAAGAAGGAAGGAAGGAAGGAAGGAAGGAAAGAGGATGTGGGTAGCACTTAGAATGATAGCATGATGTCTGGCACATACGGGCAACGGTACCTTGTATCATCATCATCATCCTCTTCATTTTTTTTTTTTTTTTTTGAGACGGAGTCTCGCTCTGTCACCCAGGCTGGAGTGCAGTGGCCGGATCTCAGCTCACTGAAAGCTCCGCCTCCCGGGTTCACGCCATTCTCCTGCCTCAGCCTCCCGAGTAGCTGGGACTACAGGCGCCCGCCACCTCGCCCGGCTAGTTTTTTGTATTTTTTAGTAGAGATGGGGTTTCACCGTGTTAGCCAGGATGGTCTCTATCTCCTGACCTCGTGATCCGCCCGTCTCGGCCTCCCAAAGTGCTGGGATTACAGATTTGAGCCACCGCGCCCGGCTTCATTTTTTTGTTATTGTCATATAAAGCCTTTTAGCCAATAAGAGGCAAAGCTAGCATTTAAATCATAGACCCTTGCCTCTGCAAAGCTGCAAAAATAAATAAAAATAATAATAAATCACAGACTCAGCCAGGTATGGTGGCTCATGCCTGTAATCCTAGCACTTTGGGAGGCCGAGGAGGGAAGATCATGAGGTCAAGTGATCGAGACCATCCTGGCCAACATGGTGAAAGCCAGTCTCTACTAAAAATACAAACATTAGCTGGGCGCGGTGGTGCCTGCCTGTAGTCCCAGCTACTCGGGAGACTGAGGCAGGGGAATCACTTGAACTCGGGAAGCAGAGATTGCAGTGAGCTGAGATCATGCCACTGCACTCCAACCCGTTGACAGACTGAGACTCTGTCTCAAAAAAGTAATTAAAAAAAAAAAAATCACAGCCCCTAACCCTGTTCTCTGACCGCAAACCCCTCCCCACCTGTGTCAGGAGGCATGCAGGGGCCAGAACACCCGTGTCTCATTCCCAGCAGACTGAGAAAGGTCCTCCCAAGGTAGGCCAAGGTAGGCCAAGGTAGGCCTCCCCACAGGCCTACCTGCTTTTAAAGGTATTCAAAGCCAGACGTGACAGTCTCTCCCATGGAGGAAACAGCCTCACAGCAAGTTAAACAAACAGAACAGAGAATGAGTCACACTCCAGGTAATTAGAGAAGGTGGGCCTCTATGATAAAGTCGGGATGCTTTTCAGAGAACAGACACCACGCCAGACAGTCCTGTTCCTAGCCTTGACCTTTGAGGTTCTTTATGATTCGACCCCACCTATCCCTCCATGCTTGTCTCCCACTACTCAGGCTCCCCAGACTCCACGGCCCAGCCACCCTGAAGTCTCATGGCTGTTCATACACATCACCTGTGCCTTGCTCATCCGGCGCTGTTCCTGGAACTCCCTCTCCCACCTAACTCTTACTCATCCTTTTAAGACAAAGCCCAGGCCCACTTCCTCCAGGAAGTCGGAATTAGGCTGGATAAGTATCTGAATGTCTCTTAGGCCAGTTGCTCTCAGCCAAGGAAACATCTGGAGGCATTTTTTTCAGGACCAGGGGAGCCACTGGCATCTAGGAGGTAGAGACCAGGGATGCTGCTCAACACCCTGCAGTGCATAGGAGACCACCCCTGCCACCACCACCGAGAATTATCCAGCCCTAATTGTCGAAAGTGCCAAGACTGAGAAAACCCTGCTCTGGGCCTAAGCTCATTGCATCTCCTTAGCTCTTAGCGCCCCCGATGCTTTATGATAAAGACTCATAAATGAGGCTGGGTGTGGTGGCTCACACCTGTAATCCCAGCATTTTGGGAGGCTGAGGCAGGCAGACCACCTAAGGAGTTCAAGACCAGCCTGGTCAACATGGTAAAACCCTATCTCTACAAAAAATACAAAAATTAGCCAGGTGTGGTGGTGGGCACCTGTAATCCCAGCTACTCGGGAGGCTGAGGCAGGAGAATCGCTTGAACCCGGGAGGCAGAGTTTGCAGTGAGCCAAGATTACGCCACTGAACTCCAGCCTGGGCAAGAGAGTGAGACTCTGTCATCTCAAAAACAAAACAAAATAAAAAGAACAAAACAAAACAAGAGACTCATAAATGCGGAATGGTTGGATGGATAAAAGAAAGACGAGAGATGCTTCTCCTTCCTGATTATCTCTGAGAAAGTTGGTTTCTATGTTGAGGGGAGGACTGCGTCCACCTGAAAGTTCCAATAACCAAGATAGCTATAGAAATAAGGTTTATGGCCAGATGCAGTGGCTTACGCCTGTAATCCCAACACTTTGGGAGGCCAGGGTGGGAGGATCACTTAAGGCCAGGAGTTCAAGACCAGTCTGGCCAATATGGTGAAACCTTGACTCTACTAAAAAAAGTATATATATATACAAAAATTTGCCAGGCTTGGTCTTGCACACCTGTAGTCCCAGCTACTTGGGAGGCTGAGGCAGGAGAATCACTTGAACCCAGGAGGTGGAGGCTGCAGTGAGCCGAGATGGTGCCACTGCACAGCAGCCCGGGTGACAGAGGCTCCGTCTCAAGAAAAAAAAAGAAAAAAGAAAGAAAGGAAGGAAGGAAGGAAAAGAGAAAGAGAAAGAAAGAAATAAGGTTCAAAGGCCAGCCACGATGGCTCACGCCTACAGTCCCAGCATCTTAGGAGGCCCAGGCAGGCAGATCACTTGAGCCCAGGAGTTCAAGACCAACCTAGGCAACATGGCGAAACCCCATCTCTACAAAAAATACAAAAAATGTAGCCAGGTGTGGTGGTGCATGCCTGTGGTCCCAGCTACTCGGGAAGCTGAGTTGGGAGGATGACTTGAGCCCAGGAGATGGAAGCTGCAATGAGCTATGATTGTGCCACTGCACTTCCAGCCTGAGTGACAGAGTGAGATCCTGTCTCAAAAAAAAAAAAAAAGAAAAAAATAAGGTTCATGGCCCTAAGTCCAAAAGTCATAGCTACTCAGAGAAGAAACAGCTGCTCATTCATTGAGCCCTCATAAACTCCCGTGTTAGGGTTTCTGACCTCAGCTGCAGTAGGGTGCCTGACGAATTATGTCTTGCATTTCTGGGCCATCCAATTCCCTGAACATGCTCCTTTCCTCTGGACCATGAAGGTTGGACTTAAATTGAAGGCTGGTCCATTTGGGGATGTCACCCCCCAGCTTCTCAACTGGGGACTCTCAACAACATATTGTGCATGTTTTGAAGTGATTTGGTTTGGGGAAATCTTTTTTTCTAAAATAGACACTGGGTCATGCTAGGTTTCCCAGCCTGGTCTCCTGGACTCAAGTGATCCTCCCTCCTCGGACTCCCAAAGTGTTAGGATTACAGGCATGAGCCATCTTGCCTGGCCAGGAGGAGATCTTCTGGGCCTGGCTGACCAGCCAACCTTGGTGAGAGCTGCTCTGCTAGACTCCTGGTTACTGTTCAACTGCCTCCCCTGTGGGGGGGACTTGGATTAGACAGGCAACCTCAAGGCTGGGGTGTCTGATGGTAATTGAGAGGCTTCTGGTGCTGGGAGAAGCATCTGGCCTGTCCCCATCTGCCAAATAGCACCTGTGTGGAAGTGGATGGGGGAGGGTATGGTACGTGTTTCAGACTCTCAGCGCCCGTTTGAGGGTATCTGACAGCATCTGTATTGGGATTATCTAGTATGTGTTTGGGGGTATCTGCTGGACCTACGTAGAGTGTCTGACATATTTGGGGGTTACCTGGAAACCTGTTTTGGGTATCTGATGGCACCTGCCTGGGTGTCTGTGTTTAGGGGATCTGATGGTATATATGCTGGGGTGTCTGAGACCACTGGAGGGATATATGATTCATTTTTCTCAGACCAGCCTTTCTGAAGTCTAAGCTGCCGCTTTTCTGTTGTTGTTGTTTTGAGACAGGGTCTCACTCTGTTGCCCAGGCTGGAGTGCAGTGGCGTGATCATAGCTCAATGCAGCCTGGACCTCCCAGGCTCAAGTCATCCTCCCACTTCAGCTTCTGGAGGGGTTGGGACCACAAGCAGGTGCCTCCACGCCCTGCTCATTTTAAAAAATGTTTTGTAGAGATGGGGTCTTGCTATGTTGCCCAGACTGGTGCTCCTGAATTCCTGGGCTGAAGTGACCCTCCCGCCACTCCCTGATGCTGCTGCCTTTTCTCAGGTGACAGACCCTGCCCTCTCCATTGCTTGGACTCTCCCCGCTAAGACTCGCTACCACCGGGGTGCCCCGCTTAGGTACCTCCAATCCTAACAAGCCCCTAGGAGCCCACTGACAACCCTTCCAGGCATCCTTTGATTCTTCCAAAACACCCTCAGCTCCACTGTTCTCCCTTCTCCCTTGGGGTTCCCCCAACCCCGCTGTCCTCCCTCAGGGTCCCCCTAACTGTGCTGTACCCCCCTTGAAATCCCCCAACCCGCTGTCCTCCTCAGGACTCCCTCTCCAGCCCCGCTAATCACCCAGGCTTCCGTTAACCCCACAAAACGCCCACCTAACCCTGCTGCTCTCCCTCCGGATCCCCGCAACCCAGCTGTGCCCTCAGAGCCCCCGGCCCTACTGATAGCCAGGCTCGCATTGATCTCCTTCAAAAAGCCCCCCAACCCCGCTGCTGCCCCTCAAAAGTCGCCCTTATCCTCGCTGCGAGCACCCTGCCACTTCGGTGCCCGCACCCAGCTCAAGGCCGAGCCGACGACCCTCCCCGCGGCTCGGGGAGCAGCAGCCCCAGGTACCTGGGAGCGCCCCGCCCTCGAGGCCACGCCTCCTTCCGGGTCACGCCCTCTACCCCGCCTCCAAGGCGGGTCGCGCATGCGCCACTCTCCTTGCGCGGCTTCCCGCTTCCGGCTCCCAGCTGCTGGTGACTGTGGCTCCGCGGAGGCCAGGCGGAGGTCGGGCGGAGGCGTCCGAGGCGGCTGAGAGAGTGGCAGAGGAGCTGGCGGAGAGCGGCCAGCGGGCGATCGGGCCGAGGTGAGGGGGGCGGCGGCGGGGCGGTCACTAGGAAAACGGGGCTCAGGAGGGGGCCCTCGCTCTTTTCAGGGGGTGGGCTGGGGCGCGGGACCCCCGAGGCTGCCTCGGGCCTCCCACCGGCTCCTGGGGGACTCCTCCAGGCAGGCGAACGGATGCTGGCGTGCAGGCTGCTCCTTCAATGCGTGGAGGCTCTAGGCGGCGATTGCAGGGTGCACAGGTGCAGACGATGCCCGCCGGCTCCGTCCGAGCCCCAGCCAGTCCTGGGGTGCTGCAACTTACCCTCCTCCAGGAGAGGAGAGGAGGGGTCACTCGGGCCCCAGCCTCTGCTCCTCGTTCAGGAGCGCCCGGGGCAGGACCAGGGATGGCATGGAACCCACCACAGTACCCAGCACCGTCGTGTTTCAGGCCTCCCGGAGCAGACAGCCCTCCCTGGCAGGGAGCGTTTGGGTGTAAAACAATGAGAACTATCTGTGCCTTGGGTTTTAGTTTCTGGTGTAAGAACTCAGCTGGTGCTTTCATTGCGGACGGGAGCGAGAAGCTTTCCTCTGGTCCTTGTATGTTTCCTTTTGTTTTACGTTTTAAAATTTCAACTTTTATTTTAGATTGAGGGGGTACATGTAAGGGTTTGTTACCTGGATATATTGCGTGATGCTGAGGTTTGGGGTGCGACTGATCTCGTCACCCAGGTACTGAGCATAGTACCCAATAGTTAGTGTTTCAACCCTTGCCCTCCTCCTTCCCTCCCCGCTCTGGTGGAGCCCAGTTTCTGTTGCCTTCTTTGTGTCCATGAGTTCCCAAGGTTTAGCTCCACTTACAAGTGGGAAAGTGCAGTATTTGGTTTTCTGTTCCTGCGTTAATTCGACTAGTGCTTGAGTGTTTTGCTGTAGCTATCTGCCCCTTATCTCTTGCTCTGTTGAGATTAAAGCCTGGACCACAGGGTTAAAAAACATTCTTAAAGTTCTACCATAGAAGCAAAGCGGCCAACACAGCGTTTGCCCCTTTGCCTTGTTTTCGTGGAGATGAAACTCCAGCCAATAGCTTTGAAGGGCCCCATTCTCTTCCCATTGACCAGAGAGAGAGAGTTCAGGACGATGTAGACAGCCCAGTGGCCAAGGGATGAGCTTTGCAGGTGTCTGGGTGAATGATTAATTCTCCACCTGTAAGAAGTGTCAGGAGCGGCCGGGCGCGGTGGCTTAAGCCTATAATCCCAGCACTTTGGGAGGCCAAGGCGGATGAATCACGAGGTCAAGAGATCGAGACCATCCTGGCAAACATGGTGAAACCCCGTCTCTACTAAAATACAAAAATTAGCCCGGCATGGTGGCGGGCGCCTGTAGTCCCAGCTACTCTGGAGGCTGAGGCAGGGGAATCACTTGAACTCGGAAGGCGGAGGTTGCAGTGAGTCGCGATCGGGCCACTGCACTCCAGCCTGGCGACAGAGCAAGACTCCGTCTACAAAAAAAAAAAAAAGAAGTGTCAGGAGCACAGGCTTGAGGTCAGATCCAAGCTGGGTTCTGGTCCCAGTTCTACCACCTGTTAGCCGTGTAACTTCACTAAGTTTCCGTCTTCCCGTCTTTAAAATGGGAATAAGGGTTGGTTGGGGTTTCTATGCGATAATCTGTGTAAGGTGCATCATAGAAGTGTCTGGCATATGGCAAACTTTCCATCAGTGTTCTATAACGTTTGCCTACGTGAATGCTGCCAGGCTTGGATGTTTAGGTTAACATTCCCAATATAAAGAGTTTGGAAAATTTGAGCATCTCGGATGTTGTTTGGAACGGGTCAGGGTTTACACTTTGTCAGTAGTTTGCTATTTTCTGCAGGTCAACAAGCCTTTCTGAGAAAAGAAAAAAAAAATGAAGATGTGTTTGTTCTAGAGCAAAAAAGAGCAAACAGCTGGAAGGCGTAATACATTTCATTTTTGTAAACGTTACTTTGTTTTGGTTTTGTACAGCTTATTTCACTTTTGTTTTCTTCTGAAATTAGTATGTGATTTTACTTAAAAAAATTTTTTTTTTCTTTTTAGAGACAGGGTCTCACTCTGTTGCCCAGACTAGAGTGCAACAGCACAGTCATAGCTCACTACAGCCTCGAACTCCTGGGCTCAAATAATCCTCCTGCCACAAACTCCCAAGTAGCTGGGACTACAGGCACGTGCCTACATGTCTGGCTAGTTTTTAAAAATTTTTTGAGCCGGGCGCGGTGGCTCACGCCTGTAATCTCAGCACTTTGGGAGGCCGAGACAGGCGGATCATGAGGTCAGGAGATCGAGACCATCCTGGCTAACATGGTGAAACCTCGTCTCTACTAAAAATACAAAAAATTAGCTGGGCATGGTGGTGTGCGCCCGCAGTCCCAGCTACTTGGTAGGCTGAGGCAGGAGAATGGCGTGAACCCAGGAGGTGGAGGTTGTAGTGAGCTGAGATCGCGCCACTGCACTCCAGTCTAGGCAACAGAATGAGACTCTGTCTCAAAAAAAAAAAAAAATTTTTTTTTTGTGGAGTCTTGCTATATTGCCCAGCTGGTCTTGAAGTCCTAGACTCAGGCGATCCTCCCACCTCAGCCTCCCAAAGTGCTAGGATTACAGGCATGAGCTGCCAGAGCCTGTGGTTTTTGTTTTTGTTTTTTTAATTGACAGATAACAGTGTATGTATTTATCATGTACAACATGACGTATTCTTGAAAAATGCAAGAGGAGCAGATGTTAAGTACTCTCACCACAAAAATGAGAGCTATGCGAAGCGCTGTGTTTGTTGCTAAGCTAGATATAACCATGCCATGGTGTATATATACTTCAAATGTGTTTCGTTTTTCCTTTTTCTTTTTTTGTTAAGACGCTCTCGCTCTAGCGCCCAGGCTGGCGTGCAGTGGTGTGATCTTGGCTCACTGCAACCTCCGCCTCCCAGGTTCGAGCAATTCTCCTGCCTCAGCCTCCCAAATAGCTGGGATTACAGGCATCTATCACCTCGCCTGGCTAATTTTTGTATTTTTAGTAGAGGCAGGGTTTCGCCATGTTGGCCAGGCTGATGTTGAATTCCTGACCTCAGGTGATCTCCCCTCCTTGGCCTCCAAGAGTGCTGGGATTACAGGCATGAGTCACCACGCCCGGTCGGTCATATTTCATTTTTAAGTGGCATACCTTAAAGAAGCAGAAAAGAGACCGGGCACCATGGCTCACACCTGTAATCCCAACACCTTGGGAGGTCGAGGTGGGCAGAGAGGCCAGGAGTTCAAGACCAGCCTGGCCAAGAGGGTGAAACCCCATCTCTACTAAAAAATACAAAAATTAGCTGGGCATGGTGGCGTGCGCCTGTAATCCCAGCTACTTGGGAGGCTGAGGCAGGAGAATCGCTTGAACCTGGGAGGCGGAGGTTGCAGTGAGCTGAGATCGCACCACTGCACTCCAGCCTGGGCAACAGAGCTAGACTCCGTCTCAAAATAAAAAAAAAAAAAAGAAAGAAAGAAAGAAAGAAAAGAGATTCTTTGGTTCTTTCTCTCTTTCTTGCTTAAATCGACTTGAGAATGTCCCTACTTTGAAAGGGGAAGTGGCACATGCATTGTTTCTGGCGTAGCTGTGGTATAATTTTCATTCTTGTCACACAGTAGCAATTACAGCTTCAAGGCCATTGCCCTTGGTGGGCCAGGGCCGTGGTGACTGGCTGTGCCTCCCTGGGTGTTTACCTAGCACATGTTTAACATAGTTCCGATCCTGTGTCAAGATCTCCCTTATTCTCAGTCGTCCTGGGTCACGTTCCCATGTCTTCCAACTCTATGACTTACAAAACATTTTTGCTGCCAGCTCTCTGAAAATCATTTAAAAGCCCAGAGTTCTTATATGACGTCCAGCCAATCGCTGTTTCTTTGTTATTTGTTAGGTAAACTTTACTTTCCCCCTGAGATGGTCAAGAGCTACCGTGTTTTGCAAACCCTCTCTCTAGGTGCAAAACAGCACCGGGGAAGCGCCACAGCTGCCTGGAGGAATGTTTTAGGAGGAGGATTGTGGCTGACTGGGCGAGGGAGGGAAACTGGGTAAACCAATGTCCTCTGAGGGCGTTCAGTGACAGCAGTTGTTCTCATTTTTCTGATGCAGATTAAGTTGTATGTGAGCTAAATTAAGTTTGCTTGCTTCTCTGCTTTTGTCGGAGATAGATTCATAGTTTCAACTGAGTATAGAGTTTTAGTCTGGTTATGTTCAATGTGTTCAAGCAGTAGATACACTCATGTTTTTGTTTTTCCTTTTTTTTTTTTTTTTTTTTTTTTTGAGACAGTTTTGCTCTTACTACTGGGGCTGGAGAGCAGTGGTGCGATCACAGCTCACTACAGCCTTGACCTCCTAGGCTCAAGCAATCCTCCCACTTCAGTCTCCCAAGGAGCTAGGACTATAGGCGCGCACCACCGCGCCCAACTGATTTTTGTATTTTTGTGTGTATGTTAGAGACAGGGTTGCCCAGGCTGGTCTCAAACTCCTGGGCTCAAGCGATCCTCCTACCTTCGTCTCCAAAGTGTTGGCGGTGAGTCACTGTGCACGGCTTCGTACACTGATTTATGGTCATATATTGAAAAAAATATATATTCTAAAGGTTTCACTAACAGTACACATTTAATACATTGTAGATGGTTACTTTTTTTTTGTTTTTTTTTTTGTTTTTGAGACGGAGTCTCGCTCTGTCACCCAGGCTGGAGTGCAGTGGCCGGATCTCAGCTCACTGCAAGCTCCGCCTCCCGGGTTCACGCCATTCTCCTGCCTCAGCCTCCCGAGTAGCTGGGACTACAGGCGCCCGCCACCTCGCCCGGCTAATTTTTTGTATCTTTTAGTAGAGACGGGGTTTCACCGTGTTAGCCAGGATGGTCTCAATCTCCTGACCTCGTGATCCGCCCATCTCGGCCTCCCAAAGTGCTGGGATTACAGGCTTGAGCCACCACGCCCGGCCAGATGGCTACATTTTAAATTCATGTCACTTTTTAAATACAGCAGCTTTGTTGAAATATAATTAGCACAGCATAAAATTCACCTTTTAAAAGTGTACCATTTGGTGTGTTTTGGTATATTCACAGAGTTAAGCAACAGTCATCAGTATTTAATTCCAGGACATCTTATCATTTAAAAACAAAAAACAAAAAAAAACAGATAGGGTCTTGCTGTGTTGTCCAGGCTAAATTCAAACTCCTGGGTTCAAACGATCCTCCTGCCTCAGCCTCCTGAGTAGCTGGGACTACAAGCGTCAGCCACCATACCTGGCTCAGCTCATCGTTCTTATGGGTGAGTTTCAGGAGGAGAGAAAGTGAAAAGAGGGAGTTGGTCTGGAGAAAGTCTTGCCACAAAAATGAAAACAAAAATTGGCCGGGCACGGCAGCTCACACCTGTAATCCCAATACTTTGGAAGGCTGAGGCAGGAGGACTACTTGAGGCCAGCAGTTCAAGACCAGCCTGGGTAGCATAGCAAGAATCCTAGCTCTACAAAAAATTGAAAAATTGGCCAGATGTGATGGCTCACACCTGTGACCCCAGCTACTTGGGAGGCTGAGATGGGAGGATTGCTTAAGCCTGGGAGGTCAAGGCTACAGAGAGCTGTGATCACACCATTGCATTCCAGCCTTGGTAACAGAACAAGATCTTATCTCTAAATAAATAAATATTTATAAATGAAAAGAGGGAGTCCTGAGCAGGTGCTTTCTCATTGCAGTGTGGGATGGAAGGAGGGGAGGACTGTGTCAAATTACTTGGCAGGAATCTAGCATTATCTTGCATACAGGGACCTCCCAGTTACGCTCTGTGTATAGATACCTCTAATTTGCTGAGGTTTCATTTGAAGAGCGAAATTGAATTTAGAAACAGTAGTAAGTTGGGAAGTTATCCACAGTAGGGGTTACCGGACTCAGTAGTTCCCTTACAAGGGTGAAATGGATAGTGACGGACCAGATAGAATGTAGAGCAAAGGATTTTAGCATCCTTGGGCGCTGGAGGCAGCAAGGGGTCAGCTCTGTGGTGCTGACAGTGCCAGGGTGTGGTGGCCAATGGTGGGTCCGTGTGACCCTTTGTGATGTCCACTTGGGGGCTCCTAACCAATGAGGTTTTGTTTGTTTTGGTTTTGAGTCAGGGTCTTGCTCTGTCGCCCAGGCCGCAGTGCAGTGTCACGATCATAGCCCACCGCAGCCTCAACCTCCTGGGTTCAAGTGATCCTCCCACCTCAGCCTCCCAAATAGCTGGACCCACAGGCGCACACCATCACGCCTGACTAATTTTTTTATATTTTGGAGAGAGGGGTCTTACCATGTTGCCCAGGCTGGTCTTGAACTCGTGCACTCAAGCAATCTGCCCGCCTTGGCTTCCCGAAGTGCTGGGATTATAGGCATGAGCTGTTGTGTCCGTCCCTAAGAGAGACGGGAAGATGAAAAAATTGGGACCCTCCTACAGGGTTGGTGGGAATATAGGTTGGTGTAGCTGCCTTGGGAAACAGGCGGTTCCTCAAAAGCTTAAACCTTGAATTAACATAGGACCCAGCAATTCTGTTCCTCCGTAGATTCCTAAGACGAATGAAAACATAGGTCTACACAAAAACTTGCAGAGGAATGTTCATAGTAGCATTATTCCAAATAGCCAGAAAGCAGAGGCAACCTAAATGTCCATCAGCTGAGGAATGGATACATAAAATGTGGTCCCACCATACTGTGGAATATTACCTGGCCATGAAAAAGAAGTTCTGATACACAGATGAACCTGGAAAAAACTTGCTCAGTGAAAGAAGCCAGCCCCCAAAGGCCACCTGCTATGTGATTCCATTTATATGAAATGTATACAACAGGCGAATGAATCCACAAGGACAGAAAGTGGATTAGTGGTTGCCATGGGCTAGGGGTAGTGGAGTGGGGAGTGGTGGCCAAGGTAACGGGTTTTCTTTTTAAGGGGATGGAGGCATTCTAAAATTGATTGTAGGCTGGGCACAGTGGCTCATGCCTGTAATCCCAGCATTTTGGGAGGCCAAGATGGGCAGATCACGAGATCAGGAGTTGGAGACCAGCCTGGCCAACATGGTGAAGCCCGATCTCTACTAAAAATACAAAAATTAGCCAGGCGTGGTGGCGCGTGCCTGTAGACCCAGCTACTCGGGAGGCTGAGGCATAAGAATTGCCTGAACCCCAGAGACGGAGGTTGCCGTGAGCCGAGATCCTGCCACTGCACTTCAGCCTGGGAGACGGAGCGAGACTCTTGTCTCAAAAAATAATAATAAATACAATAAATACATAAATAAATAAAATAGATTGTGATGATAGATGCACAACTCTGTGAATATACTAAGAACCATTGAATTGGACGCTTTCAAAGGGTGAATCGTGTGGTACAAGAATTCTATCTCAATAAAGCAGTTACAAAGAGAGGAAGAGATGGGATAAGAACTGGAAGCACAGTGACAATGGGACAGAATTTTAAGGAACAGTTTGAGACTGAGTAGCAGGAAGACTGGGGGGTAAAGCTAAGAGAACCCTAAAGGAAGGGGGACCAGCTTGCCCTGTAAGTGGTGTGGGGCTAGGTTAATAGATTGCCTAATGCTCAGGAGAATGAATGTCAGTATGCCCCCATGCTGGTCCCTGCCATGTAGGACCACGTAGGAGAAGGTTACAAAGTGTGTCTGTGCCATCCAGTGTGACGAGGTGAGAGCCTCGCAGCAGGTATAGCCCAGGCATGACCCAGAAAGCCCTCTAGACCAGCTGCTGCTGGCCAAGATAATTATATTATCGCAATTTATATTATCGCAAATTTAAAATTGGGATAATGTAATTCACATACCATACAATTCACCCTTTTACAGTGTACAATTCAATGTGTTTGTTTTGTTTTTTTCGAGACAGAGTCTCACTCCGTCACCCAGGCTGGAGTGCGGTGGCACAATTTCGGCTCACTGCAACCTCCGCCTCCTGGGTTCAAGCGATTCTCCTGCCTCAGCCTCCCAAGTAGCTGGGACTACAGGTGCAGGCCACCATGCCCGACTAGCTTTTGTATTTTTAGTAGAGATGGGGTTTCACCATGTTGGTCAGGCTGGTCTCGAACTCCTGACCTCAAGTGATCTGCCCGCCTCGGCCTCCCAAAGTGGTGGGATTACAGGCATGAGCCACCACACCCGGCCAAATCAGTGATTTTTACTATGTTCACAGAGTCATGCAGCTGTCACTACTATAATTTCAGAACATTGTCCTCACCCACAAGAAAAGCTCACACCCTTAGCTTTCACTGCCCATTCCCCTATCCTCCCAGACCCCAGCAGCCACGACCCTACTTTCTGTCTCTAGATCTGTCTATTCTAGATTTTTCATATCAGTGGAATCTTACAGTATACTTGACGTATTAATGTGGCTTCTTTTACTTAGCATAACGATTGTAAGGTTCATTTACGTTGTTGCCTAAACTTAGCTTTTTCTTTCTTTTCTTTTTTTTTTAGACAGTCTTGCTCTGTTACCCAGGCTAGGAGCAATCATAGCTCACTGAAGCCTTGACCTCCTGGGCGCAAGCGATCCTCCCGCCTCGTCCTCCTAAGTAGCTGGCACTACAGGTGTGTGCCACCATGCCCAGCTAATTTTTTATTTTTTGTAGAGATGAAGCCTCGCCATGTTGCCCAGGCTGGTCTTGAACTCCTGGGCTCAAGAGATCCTCCTGCTGGGCGCAGTGACTCACACCTGTAATCCCAGCACTTTGGGAGGCCAAGGCCGGCGGATCACCTGAGGTTGGGAGTTCAAGACCTGCCTGGCCAACATGGCAAAACCTCATCTCTACTAAAAATACAAAAATTAGCCAGGCGTGGTGGCTGGTGCCTGTAATCCCAGCTACTGACGAGGCTGAGGCAGGAGAATTGCTTGAACCCGGGAGGCGGCGGAGGTTGCAGTGAGCTGAGATTGAGCCATTGCACTTCAGCCTGGGCAACAGAACGAGACTCCCTCTCAAAAAAAAAAAAAGAGAAAGAGCGATCCTCCTGCCTCAGCCTCACAGAGTGCTGGGATTACAGGTGTGAGCCACTGCATCTGGCCTAGTTATTCGTGATCTGTAAGAAGAACTTTGAAGGAATAGTAAGGAGCACCTTGCCAGAGGCAGGTAACGGCTGCCCTGGGGCCGTTTCTCTCAGTTGACCTGACCTTGTGTGCTCATTGTTGATCCCTTCCCTGTCCTGGCTCCAGGGAGCCAGTTAGATGCTTGAGGGGCTTCTTGGGCTGGGTTCTCTGTTGTCCTGTAAATACCAACTGATCTGGACAACTGTTGTCAAGTCACAAAAAGCAGAAAGAAACACAGTTAGTTAGAAACCCAAAGCAAACCCACTCTGAGAGGCTGAGGCAGAAAGATCTCTCTCTCTCTTTTTTCTTTTTTTTTTTTTTTGAGACGGAGTCTCGCTCTGTCACCCAGGCTGGAGTGCAGTGGCACGATCTTGGCTCACTGCAACCTCCACCTCCTGCGTTCCAGCGATCCTCCTGCCTCAGCCTCCCCAGTAACTGGGATTACAGGCGCCCACCACCACACCCGGCTAATTTTGGTATTTTTAGTAGAGACGCGGTTTTGCCATGTCTTTACTAAAAGGCCTTTTAGATAGATCGTGGAGCTAATCTGACCTGAACATCCCAGTCCTGGAGTATGTTAGCATGAGGGTAGCTTCCCGTTGGTCTGGAAGGTTCGCCCGATGGTTGGGCCTGAAGACAGGGGCCTCTGGCAGTCTCTTGTAGCTCCTTCAGATAGGTGCATTTTGTTTTGACCAAAAACAGAACATTCTATACCGTGACCCAGTGGGTACACATACAATAATAGGTTGCAAAGTGTACCAAACCGTACTCATCTTTATTGTGTGCGACAGACTCGGGTGCTTTATTTTTATTTTTCTTTTTTTTGAGAAATGGAGTCTCACTCTTTTTTTTTTTTTTTTTTTGAGACGGAGTCTCGCTCTGTCGCCCAGGCTGGAGTGCAGTGGCGCGATCTCGGCTCACTGCAAGCTCCGCCTCCCGGGTTCACGCCATTCTCCTGCCTCAGCCTCCCAAGTAGCTGGGACTACAGGCGCCCACAACCGCGCCCGGCTAATTTTTTGTATTTTTAGTAGAGACGGGGTTTCACCGTGGTCTCGATCTCCTGACCTTGTGATCCGCCCGCCTCGGCCTCCCAAAGTGCTGGGATTACAGGCGTGAGCCACCGCACCCGGCTGGAGTCTCACTCTTTCACCTAAGCTGGAGTGTAATGGCATGATCTTGGCTCACTGCAACCTCTGTCTACTGAGTTCAAGTGATTCTCCTGCGTCAGCCTCCCCAGTAACTGGGATTATAGGTGTCTGCCACTATGCCCAGCTAATTTTTTGTATTTTTAGTAGAGATGAGGTTTCACCATGTCGGTCAGGCTGGTCTCGAACTCCTGACCTCAGACAATCCGCCCACCTCGGCCTCCCAAAGTGTTGGGATTACAGGCGTGAGCCACTGTGCCCTGCGACCTCTTCCAACTTCTAAAAGTGGCCCCAGGGATTCCTTGGCTTGTGGCCATGTCATTCCCCACCCTCTGTGGTCACATGGCCTTCACTTGTGTGTGTGTTTCCCGTCTGTATCCGTGTCTCTAAATCTCCCTCTCCTTTCTCTACACAGACACCAGTCATAGGCTCTAGGGCCCACCCTAAATTGAAATTTCATCCCGAGATCCTTAACTAATGACCTCTGCCCAGGCTCCTTCTCGAAAGAAGTCCACCTTCCACGGTTCTCGGTGGACATGAATTTTGGTGGGACACTGTTCAGCCCACTTCAGGAACCTCCTATTTCTAGTGATTTGTAAACAACAAATTTGTTTTGTTTTAGTTTTTGAAACAGGGTCTTGCTCTGTTGCCCAGGTTGGAGTACAGTGGTGCGATCATAGCTCACTGCAACCTCTACCTGCCTGCCTCAAGCAGTTGTCCTGCCTCAGCCTCCTGAGTAGCTGGGACTGCAGGCATGCACCACCACACCTGGCTAATTGTGGGTTTTTTTAATGTTATTTTGTAGAGACGGGGTTTCGCCATATTGCCCAGGCTGGTCTTAAACTCTTGGGCTCAAGGGATCCTCCTGCCTCAGCCTCCCAAAACACTGGGCTTCCAGGTGTGAGCCACCATTCGCAGCCTAGAACAAGTTTACAAGTCATTGGTACTCATTTCTTAGGTTCTTTACACCACAGTGATTTTCCAGTATTTTGAAGTTGAAGTAAATGTAGAAGGGCTCACTCTTTAGAACCAGTTAATTGCAGAGAGGAAATAGGACGTCTTCAGGAGAACTCCACATTCTTTGTTGTTGTTGTCGTTATTGAGACGGAGTCTCGCTCTGTCGCCCAGGCTGGAGCGCAGTAGCGCTTTCTCAGCCCACTGCAGCCTCCACTGCCCGCCCAGGTTCAAGCGATTCTCGCGCCTCAGCCTCCCAGGTAGCTGAGATTACAGGCATGTGCCACCACGCTTGGCTAATTTTTTTGTATTTTTAGTAGAGACAGGGTTTGACCACATTGGCCAGGCTGCTCTCAAACTCCTGGTGATCCACCCACCTCGGCCTCCCAAAGTGCTGGGATTACAAGTGTGAGCCACCACACCTGGCCTCCAGATTCTTTTTGAAAACTTCTAAATCTGATTTCTCTGTGAATTTGCCAAAAAGTATGAGTAGGAACCTGATGTTATAGTATGTCAAATGTCTGGCCATGTGCCTATACTCCATATCATCTACTCCTTCCCCTGCATTCAGATACCACCTTCATCAAACACAAAAGTTTTGTAGATTCAGAGAGGGCGGCGAAAAACAAAGCAGCTGCCTACCCCTGCACCTAGCTTACAAGCTGCCCTTGAGACACAGGGTATGTTAAAATATATTCAAGCTCACACTGTTGCAATTCTAAAAGGAATACTGATGAAGGTCTTTGCAAGGTTCTGGAATTTTCCTAGCGTAGGAGCTGGTTGCTGACTTACATTAATAGTTATAGCCATCATACTCAGGATGGTAGGAAACTTGAGATTTGAGGTGCTCAGAAACCAACCACTGGCCAGGCACTGTGGCTCAAGCTGGTAATCCCAACACTTTGGGAGGCCAAGGTGGGCGGATCACCTGAAGTCAGGAGTTCGAGACCAGTGTGGCCAACATGGTGAAACCCTGTCTCTACTAAAAATACAAAAATTAGCCAGGCGTGGTGGCGCACACCTGTAATCCCAGCTACTTGGGGGTCTAAGACAGGAGAATTGCTTGAACTCAGGAGGTGGAAGTTGCAGTGAGCCAAAATCGCACCACTGCCTCCAGCCTGGATGACAAAGTGAGACCCTGTTTCAAAAAAAAAAAAAAAAAAAAAAAGAGCCAGATAGTAAATATTTCAGGCTTTGCAGACCACATAGCCTCTGTCACAGCAACTCAAAACAAGCTGCAGACAACAGAGAAACAAGTGGGTGTGGCTGTGTTCTGATAAAACTTTATTTACAAAAACAGGTGGCCAGCCCACAGACAGTAGGGGTTCACCAGCCCCTACAGTAGACTCATCATTTTTACAGTTCTGTTTCTAGGGCCACAATGATCTGACTGTAAATTTGGCGAGGGACGCGGGTTAGGGAACAGGAGGACCTCGCCTGTCTCATGAGCTCAGCAGCTGTGTGCCAGGTTGGCGTCTGCACAATCTGGGCCCGTGCATGAGTAGCAGCTCCCCAAGGGGCCCCTCTTTATCCTGCAGTGCATTTTCTAAGAGGATAATGATCTGTTGTGGTGTTTGCAAGCCTGGGGGTGTTCACCATAGAGTTTGGGTCCCCCCACCCGGGTTAAAACAAGACCGAGTGCAGTGGCTCACGCCTGTAATCTCACACGTCAGGAGGCTAAGGCGGAAGGATCTCTTGAACCCAGGAGTTCAAGACCAGGCTGGGCAACATAGTGAGACCTCATCTCTACAAAAAGAAATATATAAACTTAGCCAGGCATGGTGACTACAGGTAGGTAGTGTGCAC